>NC_041384.1:490669387-490725235 GCF_002162155.2 Triticum dicoccoides | reverse complement strand
CCCTCCGGCTCTCCGGTTTTCTCCGAAATCACTCGGAACACTTCCGGTGTTCGAATATAGCCGTCCAATATATCAATCTTTATGTCTCGACCATTTCGAGGCTCCTCGTCATGTCTGTGATCACATCCGGGACTCCGAACTAACTTCGGTACATCAAAACTCACAAACTCATAATATAACTGTCATCGAAACCTTAAGCGTGCGGACCCTACGGGTTCGAGAACAATGTAGACATGACCGAGACACGTCTCCGGTCAATAACCAATAGCGGAACCTGGATGCTCATATTGGCTCCTACATATTCTACGAAGATCTTTATCGGTCAGACCGCATAACAACATACGTCGTTCCCTTTGTCATCGGTATGTTACTTGCCCGAGGTTCGATCGTCGGTATCTTAATACCTAGTTCAATCTCGTTACCGGCAAGTCTCTTTACTCATTCCGTAATACATCATCTCACAACTAACTCATTAGTTGCAATGCTTGCAAGGCTTATGTGATGTGCATTACTGAGAGGGCTCAGAGATACCTCTCCGACAATCGAAGTGACAAATCCTAATCTTGAAATACGCCAACCCAACATGTACCTTTGGAGACATCTGTAGAGCTCCTTTATAATCACCCAGTTACGTTGTGACGTTTGGTAGCACACAAAGTGTTCCTCCGGCAAATGGGAGTTGCATAATCTCATAGTCATAGGAACATGTATAAGTCATGAAGAAAGCAATAGCAACATACTAAACGATCGGGTGCTAAGCTAATGGAATGGGTCATGTCAATCACATAATTCTCCTAATGATGTGATCCCGTTAATCAAATAACAACTCTTTTGTTTATGGTTAGGAAACATAACCATCTTCGATTAACGAGCTAGTCAAGTAGAGGCATACTAGTGACACTTTGTTTGTCTATGTATTCACACAAGTATTATGTTTCCGGTTAATACAATTCTAGCATGAATAATAAACATTTATCATGATATAAGGAAATAAATAATAACTTTATTATTGCCTCTAGGGCATATTTCCTTCAAAAAGAACTTGAAAAGAGGACACGACACTCTAGTTAAATGGATAAGCATGAAAAGAACACGATCCTCACAACTCAAGATGATGAGAGAAAAGAGCAACCTCACTATGCCTCCGGAAGAAATGTAAGAATGGAATCAAAAGAACGGAGGAGAAAACAACATCTTCTACCTCAAATGAGCTTGAAAAAAAACATCTTTAGGAGAAGGGTCGAACGGAGTTGTTGGAAAACCAACAACGAAAAGAGCAAGCTTGTTGTGGGCTTATGGAAAACATCCCAAAACTTGAGGTGAAAGTCTGCCACTACAGAAACAAAAGATTGATTGAGATCAACGAAGAGATGAAAACTTCTTTCATCACGAGAATAGGAGGAAACTTGGATTATTGATACGTACCACAATAAGAAACATTCCGTAGGGAAGTCTTTAGGTGAAATCTAACCCAAGATAACTCCAACAAAAGGATTGATTGGTTGAAAAGATCTCTTGAGCGAAGATAAAATGGTGGATTTAAATATGTTGCTCTTTGAAAACTTGTGAATCACGAAACACGAAGGGAAATTATCAACAATGACATAACGCCACCTCAAAAGATGAGATATGAAAGAATTGCACTTCGGAATGCAAGACAAAGAATGCTTGAACTCCTCAAAACAAAACATGTGTTGAACACCATGTTTAATTTAGGGTATAGCTTGGCGGATCTTAACTTTTAGAGAAATCTTGACGAATAATTGAAGAATGAAAAGAATCCTTGATGAACCACCATGTAGAGCCTCCATGAAGAACTCCGGTGACAAAATGATGATAAAATAAAGAAAAGTTGAAACACAAGGTGAAGCCTTGTAATGATTTAGATGGATCTTCGTGATGATATAATTGAGAGAGCTTAGAACTCCGGTAAAATAAAATATGAAACAATTGATATCGAGAATTTATTCATCATGAACAAACTCCAAAGGAATGAATTAATCACTTGGATGAAAGAAGAATAAGAATTATGTTATGCGTATCCTTCACCAATTTAAATTGATGACAAGGAACGGATTTGGCATACTACTTATTCTCGTTGAAAAGGGTTAAGAGAGAAATATCGCAGACTTGAGAAGGACTTCAATGATCTGCCGGTAGGATTGGAAAGAACAAATGAATTGATAGGAG
This sequence comes from Triticum dicoccoides, assembly GCF_002162155.2. NCBI lineage: Eukaryota > Viridiplantae > Streptophyta > Magnoliopsida > Poales > Poaceae > Triticum > Triticum dicoccoides. The sequence goes on along the minus strand of NC_041384.1, from coordinate 490,723,045 downwards.
AACATAGGAAGAGGAATCTTGTACAAACCACCATAAGAATTGAAAATGAAAGTAGCAGAGGCACAATTCACCTGGAAGAATCGGAAAACGAATGAAGATACTTGAGGGGATTTAGATACATGTGAGCGAATGGATCACGAGCTGATTAGAGAATACTTGAATGATGCACCGGTAAGATTTGGAGTAGAAACTCTTCTTCGGTCTTCAAAATCTAAGAATGACGACGAGAAACACCACCATGAATTGTTGAGACACTCCGGAATGAAAATTGGAAAGGTTGAACCAACGATGAAAATAATTTGAAAGATCTTGGAGAAAGACATTTGACCGATGACAATTCATTCTTATGTAAAACTTTGAAATGAATTTGAGAATAATTCCGGAAAAATAGAAGTCAGGTAAGATCCTGGGAAAAGACTTGTGGGTTAGGGCCCATTCAAAATAAACATCGTTGAACGATTACTTGAAAGGGAGATTGCGTCGGTTGATTTAAATGGCTTGAATGAGATAACAACCTCGAAATAACTTGAGCGAATTGAGAATGGAAACTTGAATCTTCTGAGATATCTTCAGCACTCCAGAACAATTGAATAGCGAGAAGTGGATGATTAGGAGGTGCACCGGCATGAGAAAACATTTGAAACAAGGAAAGGAATGTGATCAACACTGAAAGCTTGAATTGGATCCACCAGAGAAGAAAAAGAATGAAGAATGATGAACTTGAGGCTCCGTTAGTATCTTCCTGAGAATCACCGGATAAGAACCTTGACGGACAAGAATGGAGAGACTTCCGATCAATAACATGATACTTGTTTAAGAAATTCGAGTCCTCGAAGAAACAAAAAGGTGGGAGGGCCGGAAAAACAAAGACAACTTGGGACGAATGAAACAAACACCGTTGAGAAAACTTAGAATTGATCTCTGAATGTTGAAATGATCAGATCTACTTGAAGAGAAGCACACCGATTAGAAACGAATTAATATGACAATCTCGATGATCGAAAAGGATTAGCACTCCCATACAAATATGAGAACACCATTTAGGAAAAGGTATGGATTCAACACTTGACTTCGAAGCAACTCGAATACCACAACTCAAAACAAAACAAAGGATTTGGCTTGCAAAATAAGCCAGAAACAAACATATGATAGATCCCATGTCATATCATGTGTCTGTTGGAAAGATATTCTAGGAGCTACTTGAATTCCCACTTATAAACTCCCGAAACTTTATGGTTATGCAATCAGGTGTTGGGGATATAGGGGAAGCATAATATCTCACCCAAACTAACAATTCCTACATCCAACTGTATCCATCCTTCAACACATAACAAAGAAACCTTCGGAAATCATGTACCTCAACCTTCGAAAAGCATTTGTTATACTAGTTATGGCAATACTCCCGAACTCCCGCCCCAGTACTGGGTGGCGTCGAGGTTATGTCACCAACAACTGCATAAAAGAGATTTTCGATGTCGGTGAAACTCATGTATTCCAGAACTGCAACGATAAAATTGTGACGACATCACCTCGGAGCTCAACTCCCTGGGACACTGCCACAACCCCTAAATGTCAGGAGGCACCAAAACAATGTTCTCGTCACAAGACTATCGGAACGATTCCAAGATACCTGCATGATCCTAATTTTTTTAGTGAAATTTGAGGAGAGAAGAGTCAAAACTTCTACGCTAGGAGGCCTCACCAGAGCGACGAAGGGACCGAGGAGTAAAAAGAATCCTACTCTCTGATATATATAATCCTAATACTCAAAACATTTTGTTCTAGACACAACAACGTCAGCGATTCGATCAAGCAGGGGCTCCGAAGTCGGGGAAGGCTCTGATTACCAACTTGTAACACCTACCATACGACTATGCCTCTAAGTCATGCCCCGACACGTGGGAGATATAGCCGCATTGTGGGTGTTACATTAATCCCTCTTGCAAGCATCCGCAACTACAAAAGGAGTATTAAGGTAAACCTAACCATAGCATGAAACATATGGATCCAAATCAGCCCCTTACGAAGCAATGCATAAACTAGGGTTTAAGCTTCTATCACTCTAGCAACCCATCATCTACTTATTACTTCCCAATGCCTTCCTCTAGGCCCAAACAATGGTGAAGTGTCATGTAGTCGACGTTCACATCACACCACTATAGGAAAGACAACATACATCTCATAAAAATATCGAACGAATACCAAATTCGCATGACTACTTATAGCAAGACTTCTCCCATGTCCTCAGGAACAAACGTAACTACTCACAAATCATATTCATGTTCAAAATCAGAGGGGTATTAATATGCATAAAGGATCTGAACATATGATCTTCCACCAAGTAAACCAACTAGCATCAACTACAAGGAGTAATCAACACTACTAGCAACCCACAAGTACCAATCTGAGTTTTTGAGACAAAGATTGGATACAAGAGATGAACTAGGGTTTGAGAGGAGATGGTGCTGGTGAAGATGTCGATGGAGATTGACCCCCTCCCGATGAGAGGATCAATGATGATGACGATGGTGATGATTTCCCCCTCCCGGAGGGATGTTTCCACGGCAGAATGATACGTCTTCATCGTATCTACTTTTCCAAACACTTTTGCCCTTGTTTTGGACTCTGACTTGCATGATTTGAATGGAACTAACCCGGACTGACACTGTTTTCAGCAGAATTGCCATGGTGTTATTTATGTGCAGACACAAATGTTCTCGGAATGACCTCAAACTTCACGGAACATCTTTTCGGAAATAATAAAAAATCCTTGCAAAAGATGAAGACCAGGGGGCCCACACCCTAGCCACGAGGGTGAGGGGCGCGCCCCCTACCTCGTGGGCCCCCTGGAGCTCCTCCAACCTCAACTCCAACTCTATATATTTGCTTTCGGGGAGAAAAAAAATCAGAGAGAAGGATTCATCGCGTTTTACGATACGGAGCCACCGCCAAGCCCTAAAACCTCTTGGGAGGGCTGATCTGGAGTCCGTTCGGGGCTCCAGAGAGGGGGATTCGTCGATGTCGTCATCAACAACCATCCTCCATCACCAATTTCATGATGCTCACCGCCGGGCATGAGCAATTCCATCGTAGGCTTGCTGGACGGTGATGGGTTGGATGAGATTTATCATGTAATCGAGTTAGTTTTGTTAGGGTTTGATCCCTAGTATCCACTATGTTCTGAGATTGATATTGCTATGACTTTTCTATGCTTAATGCTTGTCACTAGGGCCCGAGTGCCATGATTTCAGATCTGAACCTATTATGTTTTCATCAATATATGAGAGTTCTTGATCCTATCTTGCAAGTCTATAGTCACCTATTATGTGTTATGATCCGTTAACCCCGAAGTGACAATAATCGGGATACTTACGGGTGATGACCATAGTTTGAGGAGTTCATGTATTCACTATGTGTTAATGCTTTGGTCCGGTGCTCTATTGAAAGGAGGCCTTAATATCCCTTAGTTTCCATTAGGACCCCGCTGCCACGGGAGGATAGGACAAAAGATGTCATGCAAGTTCTTTTCCATAAGCACGTATGACTATATTCAGAATACATGCCTACATTACATTGATGAATTGGAGCTAGCGCTGTGTCACCCTAGGTTATGACTATTACATGATGAGCCGCATCCGGCATAATTCTCTATCACCGATCCATTGTCTACGAGCTTTCCATATATTATTCTTCGCTTATTTACTTTTCCGTTGCAATTGCTATCATCACTACAAAAATACCAAAAACATTACTTTTGCTATCATTACCTTTTGCTACCGTTACCACTACTATCATATTACTTTGCTACAAAATACTTTGCTGCAGATATTAAGCTTTCAGGTGTGGTTGAATTGACAACTCAGCTGCTAATACTTAAGAATATTCTTTGGCTCCCCTTGTGTCGAATCAATAAATTTGGGTTGAATACTCTACCCTCGAAAACTGTTGCAATCCCCTATACTTGTGGGTTATCAAGACTATTTTCTGGCGCCGTTGCCGGGGAGCATAGCTCTATTCTTTGAGTCACTTGGGATTTATATCTGCTTATCATTATGATGAACTTGAGAGACCCCAAAACCAAGATTTATCCCTCAATTACGAGGGGAGGTAAGGAACTGCCATCTAGCTTTCCACTTGATTCACCTTCTGTTTTGAGTAAGCTTGCGACACCTAAACCTGCTTCTGCTATTCGTTCTGATATGTCGCATGTTATTGATGATGCCACTTCTTCTATGCATGATACTTATGATGAAACTACTTCTATGCTTGATACTACTGTGCCACTTGGTGAATTTCTTGATGAACAACTTGCTAGGGTTAGAGAGGATAAAAATATTGAATCTGATAATAATGATGAAAGTGATGATGAAGACTCTCCCTCTAATGAATATGAATCACCTGTTATTCCTGAGGGTTATGTTTTTGAAAAAGAAGCTGCTTTAGCTATTTTAGCTTGCAAAGATAGATACGAGCTCAAGAGGTTATTAGCTAAATGGAAGCAGCAATCTCTTAATGCTAGAATGAAACTTGACCCTGCTTTTGCTACTTCACCTATCTGTGTTACTGATAAGGATTATGAATTCTCTGTTGATCCTGCTATATTACTTTGGTTGAATCTGATCCTTTTCATGGCTATGAATCTGAAACTGTTGTGGCACATCTTACTAAATTAAATGGTATAGCCACCCTGTCCACTAATGATGAGAGAACTCATTACTTTTATATCCTTAAAATATTTCCGTTCTCATTAAAGGGTGATGCTAAGATATGGTTTAATTCTCTGGATCCTGGTTGTGTGCATAGTCCCCGGGATATGATTTATTACTTCTTTGCTAAATATTTCCCTGCTCATAAGAAACAAGCTGCCTTAAGGGATATATATAATTTTGTGCAAATTTAAGAAGAGAGTCTCCCACAAGCTTGGGGGAGGCTTCTCAAGTTACTTAATGCTTTGCCTGATCATCCTCTTAAGAAAAATGAAATACTTGATATCTTTTATAATGGACTAACCGTTGCTTCCAGGGATTACGTGGATAGTTGTGCTGGTTCTGTTTTCATGGAAAGAACACCGGATGAAGCTGAAATTCTATTGAATAATATGTTGACAAATGAAAATAATTGGGCACTTCCTGAGCCTATTCCTAAACCAACTCTGAAGAAAAGAGGTGTTCTATTTCTCACTCCCGAAGGTATGCAAGAGGCAAAGAAATCTATGAAAGAAAAAGGTATTAAAGCTGAAGATGTTAAGAATTTACCTCCTATTGAAGAAATACACGGTCTTAATTTACCACCTGCTGAAGAAACATATGATCTTAATCCTTCACATATTGAAGAAACTCATGGTCTTGATAACCGACACAGGTAGTAAAGGTAAATTCTCTCTATAGATATGATTAAGCTGAAATCCCATTTACTAAGTTTGCTAGCCCATGCTTAAATGAGTTTGATAAATTTATGGTTAAGCAGGAAGACTTCAATGCTTACTTTGGTAGAAAATTGAAATACAATTCAAATATGCTTGAACACCTGGGTGATTATATGGCTAATGTCAAAGGTGAACTTAAACTTATTAGTAAACATGCTTCTACGGTTACCACTCAAGTAGAACAAGTACTTAAGGCTCAAAATGATTTACTCAATGAATTGAATAGTAAGGATAATGATAATGTTGTTAGAGTTATGACTAGAGGTGGTAAAATGACTCAGGGACTTTTGTATCCTCAAGGCCATCCTAAGAGAATTGAGCAAGATTCTGAGAGAAATAATATTGATGCACCTAGTCCTTCTAAAAGGAAGAAAAAGAAAAATGATAGGACTTTGCATGCTTCTAGTGAACCTATTGATGAAACACCTAAGAATCCAAATGATATTTCTATTTTTGATGCTGAAACACAACCTGGTAATGAACCAGAAACTAGTGATAATGCTAATGATAATGCTCTTGTTGATGCTCAACCTAGCAATGATAATGATATAGAAGTTGAACCTGCTGTTGATCTTGATAACCCACAATCAAAGAATCAATGTTATGATAAGAAAGACTTTGCTGCTAGGAAACATGGTAAAGAAAGAGAACCATGGGTTCAGAAACCCATGCCTTTTCCTCCCAAACCATCCAAGAAAAAAGGATGATGAGGATTTTGAGCGCTTTGCTGAAATGATTAGACCTATCTTTTTGCGTATGCGATTAACTGATATGCTCAAAATGAATCCTTATGCTAAGTACATGCAAGATATTGTTACAAATAAAAGGAAGAAACCGGAAGCTGAAATTTCCACCATGCTTGCTAATTATACTTTTAAGGGAGGAATACCAAAGAAACTTGGAGATCCAGGAGTACCCACTATACCATGCTCCATTAAAAGAAACTATGTTAAAACTGCTTTATGTGATCTTGGAGCCGGTGTTAGTGTTATGCCTCTCTCTTTATATCATAGACTTGATTTGAATAAGTTGACATCTACTGAAATATCTTTGCAAATGGCTGATAAATCAACTGCTATACCCGTCAGTATTTGTGAGGATGTGCCTGTTGTAGTTGCAAACGTTACTATTTTAACGGGCTTTGTTATTCTTGATATTCCCGAGGATGATAGTATGTCTATTATTCTTGGAAGACCATTTTTGAATACTGTAGGGGCTGTTATTGATTGCACTAAGGAAATGCCACTTTTCATGTTAATGGTAATGAGCATACGGTACACTTTCCGAGGAAACAACCTCAAGTTCATAGTATCAACTCTATTGGAAAAATTCCATCGATTATATTTGGAGGTTTTGAATTTCGTCTTCCTACTATCAAGAAGAAATATGATATTCTTATTATTGGGGATGTGCATATCCCCTTTGAGGTAACATAGTGTTATTCGAAATTTCTCCGGTTCCATGTTATTCGGAATGAGTTCGTTAACAAGACTTGATCAACCTTGTTAGTGGATGCCTTTTGATGATCATGAGATGGATGAAACTAGAAGGCACAACCATCTGTACCCTGCTCTTACTTTCTTTTATTTATATTAAATAAAATAAAAATAGTATTTTTCTGTCTGTTATCTGATTTATCCATGCAATATAAAAATACCCCGAAAATAGAAGTTCTCCAAATGCCTTGAAATCTAAATATGATTTTTTCTGGAATATTTGAGAATATTTGGCACCGAGAACACAGCACGGGGGACATCCACCTGGCCACGAGGGTGGAGGGCGCGCCCCCCTGCCTCGTGGGCCCATGGTGGCCCTCCTCCACTTATTCCTGCACCCACACACTTCTTCTTCCTCCCACAAACATGAATATCCAGCTCAAGCACGAGTTCTAGCTCATTTTGCTGCCATTTTCGATCTCCTTGCTCAAAGCACCTCTCACAAAACTGCTTGGGGAGATTGTTCCTTGGTATGTGACTCCTCCATTGGTCCAATTAGTTTTTGTTCCAGTGCTTTATTCATTGCAAATTTTTGCTTCTTAGGTGACCCTGTTCTTGAGCTTGCATGTCAAATTTATATGGTCAAAAGTAGTTTTGATGCATGATATAGGCTCGAGGCACTTGTAGGAGTAGTTGCTATCAATTTTATTGAGTTTGGTTCACTTTTATTTTGAAGTTACTAAACATTTCAGAATTTTTCAGAAAATAATGAAGAGATTTTTGAGGGGCTCATCGAGCCGAAGCTCGAAGGAAAAGCAAAATGAAAAAGCAGAGAAGCCCAAGTATAATCTGCCTCGCACCGCCGAGGTTCGGCCGTGTGAATGGCCTTCCGATGATTTCTTGAGAGCAGTCGGGATTTATGATGATTTTTATGAATTGGCTGAGAATGTAGGCCTCACCGCCTTCCTCCACGACCAACGCGCGCAGTATCTCTTACTCACCAATATCTTTGTGCAAAACTTTCATTTCCATGCTAGGAGCTCACCACCTACGGTGGAATTTTATTTATATGATGATCATAAGGAGATGTCACTTTATGATTTTTGCCGGGTTTGTTTGATCCCTTTTGAGGGCACGATAGAGGAACCACATCGCGGCGATGTGGATGGGTTTATTGATACCATCACTATAGGGGAAATGAGGAAGGTTTCCGATGCACGAATCACTAGCATACATTTTCCTGTTTTACGCTACTTTGCAATATTTGCTAGTCATTGCTTAATTGGTCGCGGAAACTGTGGAAACCTTAGTGTTCCTGATATTATTATTTTGTTCCACGGTTTATTCTCTGATAACTCTATCAGTATGGGAGGTATTATTGCTAAACGGTTAAGTCTGAACCGTACAAAGGGCCCCATATTTGGAGGCATCTATGCTTCATGTCTAGCTGCACATTTTAACATACCTATTAGGCATTATGAGAAGCAAGAAAAATTGCTGACCAATGTTTATCTAGATTATAAAAGTATGGTGGCACATGACTTTATTGTTAAGAATAGGGAAGGGGAGCTTAAAACAAATTGTTCTTTCATACATATCATCCTGAGACTATTACCCTGCCTGCTCCTTCCTTGTTTGATTTATCTGCAGGCCAGTACCTTGTTCCGTTAGAGGCTATTCATGCCTACCGGAACCCTACATCAGCCACAGAGCCAGAACCGGAACCACAAGTTGATCCTCCACGATAGTCTAATTACCATTGGGATCCGGAGATGATTGCCAACCAGTGGCAATCAGGGTCTTCTTCTTCGCAGTACGACCCCAACTATTATTATGGATATCCGCCAGGCCAGCCGTGGCCATAGACCAACTTAGGCCAAAATCCTAATCTTGGGGGAGTACATATTTCTCACCGACATTATATTCATGTTCACACACTCATTGCTAGATGTCGGTGCTCATACTTTTTCATTGTATCATCCATGCTAGTTTATTTCCCTTTTTATGATTTCTTCTTGTGTGCTTAATAAAACCTTAAGAAAAACAAAAAAATAGTTGTAGTTTTTAATTAGTTTACTTTCCATGCTTGTAGTAGTAATTAAAAAGAAAACCCAAAAAGATTTCCTGTTCTTCTTTTACTTGTTGGGAGCTTTCCCGTGTAAATAGTTTTATTTCTTTTCTTTTCCTTGGGGGTCGATAGGAGAAGACCATGATTAAATTGTTGAAGTGGCTCTTATATGCATTTTTGTTGATCTGACAAAAGAGCCCATATTGCCTTGTCTTCTCCTATTTATTGAATGCTTGCAGATTCCAGCTTAGTCGAATGCACGTGCACTATTATTATTATTCACACTATTCAGGCGTGCAAGTGAAAGGCAATTATGACGATATATGATGGACTGACTGAGATGAGAAAAGCTGGTATGAACTTGACCTCTCTTGTTTTTGTAAATATGATTAGTTCATCGTTCCTGATTCAGCCTATTATGAATAAACATGTTTGCAATGACAACTAGAGATCATAGTTTCTTGTGCCATGCTTAATTACCTAGGAGCTTATAATGGTTTACCTTGCGTGCCAACATGCTATTAAAATGGTTGTGATGTGGTATGATAGGGTGGTATCCTCCTCTGAATGATTTAAGTGACTTGACTTGGCACATGTTCACGCATGTAGTTGAAACAAAATCAACATAGCCTTCACGATATTTATGTTCATGGTGGATTATATCCTACTCATGCTTGCATTCGGTGTTGATTAATTTTAATGCATGTTCATGATTGTTGTCACTCTCTAGTTGGTCGCTTCTGAGTCTTTTGCTAGCCTTCACCTGTACTAAGCAGGAATACTGCTTGTGCATCCAACTCCATAAACCCCAAAGTCATTCCATATGAGTCCACCATACCTACCTATATACGGTATCTACCTGCCATTCCAAGTAAATTTGTATGTGCCAAACTCTAAACCTTCAAATAAATATCCTGTTTTGTATGCTTGAATAGCTCATGTATCAACTGGGGCTGTCCGTATCTTCCATGTTAGGCGGGTTATTCTCAAGAGGAGTGGACTCCGCTCCTCACTCACGAGAAAGTGGCTGCTCACCGGGATGCCCAGTCCCATGCTTTATGCAAACTAAATCAAAATAATTGCAAACAAAACTCCCCCTAGGACTCTTGTTAGTTGGAGGCACTCGTTGTTTCGAGCAAGCCATGGATTGATGCTTGTTGGTGGAGGGGGAGTATAAACTTTACCATTCCGTTTGGGAACCGCCAATAATGTGTGTAGCATGGAAGATATCGCCATCTCTTGGTTGTTATGTTGACAATGAAAGTATACTGCTCAAAATATTATTCACCTCTATTTCAAAACCGAGCTCTGGCACCTCTACAAATCCCTGCTTCCCTCTGTGAAGGGCCCATCTATTTACTTTTATGTTGAGTCATCATCCTCTTATTAAAAAGCACCAGTTGGAGAGCACCGCTGTCATTTGCATTCATTACTGTTAGTTTACATTGAGTATGACTTGACTAGATCTCTTTTACCATGAATTACAATGTCTAGTCAGTCCTTGATCTTTAAAGGTGATCTGCATTTATGTTTTGTGGTCTCAGAAAGGGATAGCGAGATACCATCTTGTTATATAATATTATGATTGTTTTGAGAAAGTGTTGTCATCCGAGATTCATTATTATTGCTCGCTAGTTGATTATGCCATTGATATGAGTAAACATGAGACCTATGCATTATTGTGAATATGGTTAGTTCATAATCTTTGCTGAGAACTTGAATGCTGGCTTTACATATTTACAACAACAAGAGCAAACAGAGTTTCTAAAAGTTTTTCTTTATCACTTTCAGCTTGTCAACTGAATTGCTTGAGGACAAGCAAAGGTTTAAGCTTGGGGGAGTTGATACATATTCGTTGTATCTACTTTTCCAAACACTTTTGCCCTTGTTTTGGACTCTAACTTGCATGAGTTGAATGGAACTAACCCGGACTGATGCTGTTTTCAGCAGAATTGCCATGGTGTTATTTATGTGCAGAAACAAAAGTTCTCGGAATGACCTGAAACTTCACGGAACATCTTTTCAGAAATAATAAAAAATCCTTGCAAAAGATGAAGACCAGGGGGCCCACACCCTAGCCACGAGGGTGGGGGCGCGCTTGCCCCCTAGGGCGCGTCCCCCTACCTCATGGGCCCCCTGGAGCTCCTCCGACCTCAACTCCAACTCTATATATTTGCTTTCGGGGATAAAAAAATGAGAGAGAAGGATTCATCGCGTTTTACGATACGAAGCCACCGTCAAGCCCTAAAACCTCTCGGGAGGGCTGATCTAGAGTCCGTTCGGGGCTCCGGAGAGGGGGATTCGTCGTTGTCGTCATCATCAACCATCCTCCATCACCAATTTCATGATGCTCACCGCCGTGCGTGAGTAATTCCATCGTAGGCTTGCTGGACGGTGATGGGTTGGATGAGATTTATCATGTAATCGAGTTAGTTTTGTTAGGGTTTGATCCCTAGTATCCACTATGTTCTGAGATTGATGTTGCTATGACATTTCTGTGCTTAATGCTTGTCACTAGGGCCCAAGTGCCATGATTTCAGATCTGAACCTATTATGTTTTCATCAATATATGAGAGTTCTTGATCCTATCTTGTAAGCCTATAGTCACCTATTATGTGTTATGATCCGTTAACCCCGAAGTGACAATAATCGGGATACTTATCGGTGATGACCGTAGTTTGAGGAGTTCATGTATTCACTATGTGCTAATGCTTTGGTCCGGTACTCTATTAAAAGGAGGCCTTAATATCCCTTAGTTTCCATTAGGACCCCGCTGCCACGGGAGGGTAAGACAAAATATGTCATGCAAGTTCTTTTCCATAAGCACGTATGACTATATTCAGAATACATGCCTACATTACATTGATGAATTGGAGCTAGTTCTGTGTCACCCTAGGTTATGACTGTTACATGATGAACCACATCCGGCATAATTCTCTATCACCCATCCATTGCCTACGAGCTTTCCATATATTGTTCTTCGCTTATTTACTTTTCCGTTGCTATTGCTATCATCACTACAAAAATACCAAAAATATTACTTTTGCTATCATTACCTTTTGCTACCGTTACCACTACTATCATATTACTTTGCTACTAAATACTTTGCTACAGATATTAAGTTTCCAGGTGTGGTTGAATTGACAACTCAGCTGCTAATACTTGAGAAAATTCTTTGGCTCCCCTTGTGTCGAATCAATAAATTTGGGTTGAATACTCTACCCTCGAAAACTGTTGCGATCCCCTATACTTGTGGGTTATCACAGAACAGCTCCGCCGGAGCCCTAGATTGGTTCCACCAAGGTTCCACCTTGTGGCAGCGGTGTTTCGTCCCGAAAGCTTGCTTATGATTTTTTCCAGGGCGAAATACTTCATATAGCCAAAGATGGGCACCGAAGGCCTGCCAGGGGGCCCACGAGACAAGGGGCGCGCCTAGGGGGCTAGGGTGCGCCCCCACCCTCGGGGCCAGGGTTTGGGGCCCCTCTGGTTAATTCTTTCGCCAGTAACTTTTATTTATTCCAAAACATGCTCCCGTGAAGTTTCGGGACTTCTGGAGTTGTGCAGAATAGGTCTCTAATATTTTATCCTTTTCCAGCCCAGAATTCCAGCTGCCGGCATTTTCCCTCTTCATGTAAACCTTGTAAAATAAGAGAAAAGGTATAAGTATTGTGACATAATGTGTGGTAACAGCCCATAATGCATTAAATATCGATATAAAAGCATGATGCAAAATGGCTGTATCAGATCCCGCATTTTAGAGGGCCAGTGCTAAAAAGACATTATCTTTGAATGAGTACCTTCATGTTATCTCGCCTTGTATGATGAAAACAAGACTGATGTGAATATTCAAAAAATAAGACTGATGTGTAATATAATGCTTGCTGTTTATTATTTAAAATTTTACCTCCTGTGCGGCCGTTTTTATTAAGTCTGAGAGTTGGCCAGTCGTCGGCTTCAGCCCCCACGTAGGTAGTACAAGGGTGTTCAGGATGAATCTAAAACACTCTTTATCCAAAAGTTTGGTCCTTGAAGGACGTGTTTAGCGCAACGAACCAGGAAATCAGACTATGTGGCTTTATCACCCTCACTTAGCCATAAGAGTTTGCCAATAGAATTTTAGGCGCAACCCCTAGTATTCGCGAGTCCGAACTAGGGTGTTGTAAACACCTGATCGGGTAAAGACCGATGCGTCGCATAATGTGGAAAAAATCACAAAAATATTTCTAACCTCCGAACAGCTAACCGGGTCACGCCGCATCATGACAGTCAGTTTTCGGCTTTCTCTACTGAGGTGCTCATCCAGATAAACCAGGACACAATCGCAATAGTTCTCCCTTTACTACCCTATCCGATAGAGCGGAATGTAAGGTAGTAAGCACAGGAGCCGGGCAACCCAACTATTGACCAAAGACATGATTTGGAGCCAATGCATATAATGCTAAAATTCAGGGTGCTGAACTGTACTGTAAAAGTGTTCGGACTTTGTTGCCATAGAATGGAGCGTAGTAAAGCTCCTGGCGATTTAAGGCTTACCAAAGTGTACGAGCGCAATTGATAAGATTATCAAGAAAAAATGAAGTAGCAAGCTAGTGACGCAAAAGTTGGGCCGCAAACTGTTTCCATTATAGTTTGATTAATATGTCAAAGCGTATTTTGTACAAATAGTGCGATAAGCAACAGTGGCTATTTAACATGCCAAGACCAAGGAGGAGCTGTGTACGGGTCTTGAAAGCAGGTAGAATGATCATTGAGAAGAACATCTAGAGATTCCCCCACACGTCTGTGCTACTTGCCACCTTGGTATATCCGTCCTTTGAAAGGACCGATTATGAGGCTGTCGAGAGGGGCCTGCGGGGAAGAAACCTGAAAAGGATAAAAAGAAAAGTAAAAGTATGTGTGTCCAAGGAAGGTCGAGCCATATTGTGGACCACAGTCTGGTTATGCCTCCGTCTCTGCCCATGGTATTTTTAGTGCGTAGTTATGTACGCGCGGTACGTATGCCGCCACTTGGTCGGGACTGAGACGGAGGTCGAATTGCTAATCAAGCTCCTGACAAGCTGTCCTGTCCTGCCGCAGAGTAGTCCAGACTCGTTTGATAGTGTCCAGGAGTATGGCCGCCGAATTAAGGTTCTGCTTGTAAAGGCCGCTCTGTACCTCTGCTGCCAGGGCAGCGGTGTGCTCCTCGGTATGGAGGGAGCGCTCCGTGTTCCCATTGACTGTTATGACACCGCGTGGTCCGGGCATCTTGAGCTTGAGATAAGCATAGTGCGGCACTGCATTGAATCGGGCAAACACGGTTCATCCGAGCAGTGCATGATAGCCACTGCGGAAGGGGACGATATCGAAGATTAACTCTTTGCTTCGGAAGTTGTCCGGAGATCCGAAGACGACCTCCAATGTGATTGAGCCCGAGCAGTGGGCCTCTACGCCTGGTATAACTCCTTTAAAGGTAGTTTTGGTGGGCTTGATCCTTGAAGTATCGATGCCCATTTTGCGCACTGTATCCTGATAAATTAGGTTGAGGCTGCTGCCACCGTCCATGAGGACTCGTGTGAGGTGGAATCCATCAATTATTGGATCAAGGACCAATGAGGCTGAACCGCCATGACGGATACTGGTCGTATGATCCCTGCGATCAAAGGTGATCGAGCATGACGACCATGGGTTGAATTTTGGGGCGACTGGCTCTATCGCATAAACGTCCTTGAGCGCGCGCTTGCGCTCCCTCTTAGGGATATGGGTAGCGTATATCATGTTCACTGTTTAATTTGAAGGGGAAACTTCTTCTGTCCCGCTGTGTTCGGTGGACGAGGCTCCTCGTCGTCATTCTCGCTTTGTGACCCCTTCTCCTTATCTTCAACATTTAACTTGTCGGCCTGTTTGAAGACCCAACAACTCCAGTGAGCATGATTGGCTGGTTTATCAGGGGTGCCATGGATCTGACATGGACGATCGAGTATGCGGTCCAGGCTAGAAGGGCCTTGATTATTTCTTTTATATGGCTTCTTCCGCTGACTGGATTTGGAGCCACTGAATCCGGCATTGACCGCCGTGTCATCGGTATTGTCACCATTGTTTCGACGCTTGTGCCTATTGCGCCAGGGCTTGCCGTTGCTATTTCTGGCTTCCGAAGTGCCAGGTCCACTTGCATTGTTATTGCTATGGGCTAGCCAGCTATCTTCGCCCGCGCAAAAGCGGGACATAAGCGCCATGAGGGATGCCATGGACTTCGGCTTTTCTTGGCCGAGGTGTCGGGCGAGCCATTCATCCCGGATGTTGTGTTTAAAGGCCGCTAGGGCTTCGGCATCCGGACAGTCGATGATCTGGTTCTTTTTGGTTAAGAACCTAGTCCAGAATTTCCTGGTCGACTCTCCGGGTTGTTGAATTATGTGACTTAAGTCATCGGCATCCGGAGGTCGAACATATGCACCTAGGAAGTTGTCAAGGAAGGCTTCTTCCAAGTCCTCCCAGCTGCCAATGGAGTTTTCAAGCAGGCTGTTCAGCCAGTGTCGGGCTGGCCCCTTGAGTTTTATGGGGAGGTCTTTGATGGCATGAAGATCATCGCCGCAAGCCATATGAATATGGAGAATAAAGTCTTCAATACATACCGCGGGATCTGTGGTTCCATCATATGATTCGATATTCACAGGTTTGAACCCTTCTGTGAATTCATGTGCCATTACTTCATCAGTGAAGCAGAGGGGGTGTGCGGCGCCTCTATATCGGGCCAGATCGTGATGTAGTGCGGATGGGGTTCGTCTGTGGCTTTCGGCTCGGACATGATTGTGCTTGCCATGTTCGGCTTGATAGTCGTCATCGCGCGTCGTGGCACGCCCCCGTGATCCGTAGATCGATTTGGCCGGACCTGCTTTATTCTTCAGGTCCTGCCGCAGGTCATACGTGTATCCCTGAGCAGTTTTGTCTCCGCCTTTACGGCGAGGTAGGACGGGCCGGTGTTCGGCTTGAGTTGCCGTTTTGTCCCGACCACGTGGTGGTCGATCATCCGCATTATGCGTTGTTGGTATGGGCTCAAGTTCCTCGTCATCGAATTGAGGTAGCAGCTTACACTTCGGGTAACTTTTGGTTGGGCGTTCAAGGCCATATTCTTCTGCTGCCAGGACATCAGTCCATCTATCGTTGAGCAGATCTTGATCAGCTTGAAGCTGCTGCTGCTTCTTTTTCGAGCTCCTTGTAGTGGCTATTAGCTGTTTCTTAAAGCGCTCCTGCTCGAGAGGTTCCTCAGGCACGATAAAGTCTTCATCGTTGAGGCTCACCTCATCCTTGGAGGGTGGTAGATAATTACCGTCCTCCGAGTCTTCGTTTGCAGCCTGTTCATCAGGGCTAACTCGCCCATCCTCCCGATTGTCTTGTTTAGAGTTTTGCTCGACGGGGTTTTCTTGGTCTTCGTCATCGTCCAGAGTGTTGTTTTCTCTCATGCCAGTATTGCTGTCTTTGCTGCGGCGTGATTTAGAGCGGCGTCGGCGGCGCTTTTATTGTATCTCGGGAGGTTTATCCTCTACTAGATTTTTCTCTTTATCGTTGTCACCCTCCATGGGTGCGTCCACCATATACACGTCATACGAAAAGGTGGCCGTCTAGCGTCCGGTAAACGGCGGGTTTTCGGCTTGCTCCCCTCTGGCATCGTCTTCCATACCATCGATGTCTTCGGAGTCGTAATCGAGCATGTCAGTTAAGTCCTCTATTGTGGCGATGAAGTGGGTGGTGGGTGGGACATAAAATTCCCCGCTCTCAGCCCCTTGTCCGGGATGGGTGTAGTTCGGACGTTGCTCCTCCGTAATCATGAGGGATCACATCAAGTCCAGAGCCTCGCTTAAAGCCGAGGTTCGTTGAGGGAGAAAAGAATTCGTGGAGTATGGCAGGAAAGGAATTCCTTGGCCGAGCTCACATGATGCTGACTCCGAGAGTTCGGGGCCGGCGTCTGGGGAAGAGTCCGGCTTGGTGATGGACGTCGGTGACACTGCTTCTCCGGCTCTCCCGTACTGGGCCTAGTGGCCACAAATAGTCCGGTGGGTTTAGAAATCCCGTCTTCGGTACTGGCGAGGCGCTCCGGCTCTAAGGCCAGAGTGGAGGTTGGGGTCGTGAATCCTTGGAAGATCAAGTTTCCTTAGATATCAGCAACATAGTATAGGTTTCCAAAACTAATCTGGTGACCTGGGGCGTAGCTGTCGGTCTGCTCCAGATGGCCAAGTGAGTTGGCCCGCAGTGCGAAGCTGCCAAATACGAAGATTTGGCCGGGGAGAAGAACCTCCCCTAGGGTTGTTGGAAATATGCCCTAGAGGCAATAATAAAAGCATTATTATTATATTTCCTTGTTCATGATAATTGTCTTTATTCATGCTATAATTGTGTTATCTGGAAATCGTAATACATGTGTGAATAACAGACATCAACATGTCCCTAGTGAGCCTCTAGTTGACTAGCTCGTTGATCAACAGATAGTCATGATTTCCTGACTATGGACACTGGATGTCATTGATAACGAGATCACATCATTAGGAGAATGATGTGATGGACAAGACCCAATCCTAAACATAGCACAAGATCGTATAGTTCGTTTGCTAGAGTTTTCTAATGTCAAGTATCTTTTCCTTAGACCATGAGATCGTGTAACTCCCGGATACTGTAGGAGTGCTTTGGGTATGCCAAACGTCACAACGTAACTGGGTGACTATAAAGGTAGACTGTGGGTATCTCCGAAAGTGTCTGTTGGGTGACATGGATCAAGACTGGGATTTGTCACTCCGTATGACGGAGAGGTATCACTGGGCCCACTCGGTAATGCATCATCATAATGAGCTCAGAGTGACCAAGTGTCTGGTCACGGGATCATGCATTACGGTACGAGTAAAGTGACTTGCCGGTAACGAGATTGAACGAGGTATTGGGATACCGACGATCGAATCTCGGGCAAGTAACATATCGATAGACAAAGGGAATAGCGTACGGGGTTGATAGAATCCTCGACATCATGGTTCATCCGATGAGATCATCGTGGAGCATGTGGGAGCCAACATGGGTATCCAGATCCCGCTGTTGGTTATTGACCAGAGAGTCGTCTCGGTCATGTCTGCTTGTCTCCCGAACCCGTAGGGTCTACACACTTAAGGTTCGGTTACGCTAGGGTTGTAGGGATATGTATATGCAGTAACCCGAATGTTGTTCGGAGTCCCGTATGAGATCCCGGACGTCACGAGGAGTTCCGGAATGGTCCGGAGGTAAAGATTTATATATGGGAAGTCCTGTTTCGGGCATCGGGACAAGTTTCGGGGTTATCGGTATTGTACCGGGACCACCGGAGGGGTCCCGGGGGCCCACCGGGTGGGGCCACCCATCCCCGGGGGCCACATGGGCTGTAGGGGGTGCGCCTTGGCCTGCTTGGGCCAAGGGCACCAGCCCCACAAGGCCCATGCGCCTAGGGTTTCCAAGGGGGAGGAGTCCTACTAGTGGACACAAGGACACGTTCCGCACCAGAGTGGTACGGCAACCCTGTCTTGGAAATCATGTTGTTAGACAACGGTGAACCTTCGAACTATGAAGAAGCGATGGCGGGCCCGGATTCCGACAAATGGCTAGAAGCCATGAAATCCGAGATAGGATCCATGTATGAAAACGAAGTATGGACTTTGACTGACTTGCCCGTTGAACGGCGAGCCATAGAAAATAAATGGATCTTTAAGAAGAAGACAGACGCGGATGGTAATGTGACCATCTATAAAGCTCGGCTTGTCGCTAAGGGTTATCGACAAGTTCAAGGGGTTGACTACGATGAGACTTTCTCACCGGTAGCGAAGCTGAAGTCCGTCCGAATCATGTTAGCAATTGCCGCATTCTATGATTACGAAATATGGCAAATGGACGTCAAAACGGCATTCCTTAATGGTTTCCTTAAGGAAGAATTGTATATGATGCATCCGGAAGGTTTTGTCGATCCTAAGAATGCTGACAAAGTGTGCAAGCTCCAACGCTCGATTTATGGGCTGGTGCAAGCATCTCGGAGTTGGAACATTCGCTTTGATGAGATGATCAAAGCGTTTGGGTTTACACAGACTTATGGAGAAGCCTGCGTTTACAAGAAAGTGAGTGGGAGCTCTGTAGCATTTCTCATATTATATGTAGATGACATACTGTTGATGGGAAATGATATAGAACTCTTAGACAGCATCAAGGCCTACTTGAATAAAAGTTTTTCAATGAAGGACCTTGGAGAAGCTGCTTATATATTAGGCATCAAAATCTATAGAGATAGATCGAGACGCCTCATAGGTCTTTCACAAAGCACATACCTTGATAAGATATTGAAGAAGTTCAATATGGATCAATCCAAGAAAGGGTTCTTGCCTGTGTTACAAGGTGTGAAATTGAGCTCAGCTCAATGTCCGACCACAGCAGAAGATATAGAAGAGATGAGCGTCATCCCCTATGCCTCAGCCATAGGTTCTATTATGTATGCCATGCTGTGTACCAGACCTGATGTAAACCTTGCCGTAAGTTTGGTAGGAAGGTACCAAAGTAATCCCGGCAAGGAACACTGGACAGCGGTCAAGAATATCCTGAAGTACCTGAAAAGGACTAAGGAAATGTTTCTCGTTTATGGAGGTGACGAAGAGCTCGTCGTAAAGGGTTACGTCGACGCTAGCTTCGACACAGATCTGGATGACTCTAAGTCACAAACCGGATACGTGTATATTTTGAATGGTGGGGCAGTAAGCTGGTGCAGTTGCAAGCAAAGCGTCGTGGCGGGATCTACATGTGAAGCGGAGTACATGGCAGCCTCGGAGGCAGCACATGAAGCAATATGGGTGAAGGAGTTCATCACCGACCTAGGAGTCATACCCAATGCGTCGGGGCCGATCAAGCTCTTCTGTGACAACACTGGAGCTATTGAACTTGCCAAGGAGCCCAGGTTTCACAAGAAGACAAGGCACATCAAGCGTCGCTTCAACTCCATTCGTGAAAATGTTCAAGATGGAGACATAGAGATTTGTAAAGTACATACGGACCTGAATGTAGCAGATCCGTTGACTAAACCTCTCCCTAGAGCAAAACATGATCAACACCAGAATTCCATGGGTGTTCGATTCATCACAATGTAACTAGATTATTGACTCTAGTGCAAGTGGGAGACTGTTGGAAATATGCCCTAGAGGCAATAATAAAAGCATTATTATATTTCCTTGTTCATGATAATTGTCTTTATTCATGCTATAATTGTGTTATCCGGAAATCGTAATACATGTGTGAATAACAGACATCAACATGTCCCTAGTGAGCCTCTAGTTGACTAGCTCGTTGATCAACAGATAGTCATGGTTTCCTGACTATGGACACTGGATGTCATTGATAACGAGATCACATCATTAGGAGAATGATGTGATGGACAAGACCCAATCCTAAACATAGCACAAGATCGTATAGTTCGTTTGCTAGAGTTTTCCAATGTCAAGTATCTTTTCCTTAGACCATGAGATCGTGTAACTCCCGGATACCGTAGGAGTGCTTTGGGTATGCCAAACGTCACAACGTAACTGGGTGACTATAAAGGTAGACTACGGGTATCTCCGAAAGTGTATGTTGGGTGACATGGATCAAGAATGGGATTTGTCACTCCGTATGACGGAGAGGTATCACTGGGCCCACTCGGTAATGCATCATCATAATGAGCTCAGAGTGACCAAGTGTCTGGTCACGGGATCATGCATTACGGTACGAGTAAAGTGACTTGCCGGTAACGAGATTGAACGAGGTATTGGGATACCGACGATCGAATCTCGGGCAAGTAACATATCGATAGACAAAGGGAATAGCGTACGGGGTTGATAGAATCCTCGACATCGTGGTTCATCCGATGAGATCATCGTGGAGCATGTGGGAGCCAACATGGGTATCCAGATCCCGCTGTTGGTTATTGACCGGAGAGTCGTCTCGGTCATGTCTGCTTGTCTCCCGAACCCGTAGGGTCTACACACTTAAGGTTCAGTTACGCTAGGGTTGTAGGGATATGTATATGCAGTAACCCGAATGTTGTTCGGAGTCCCGGATGATATCCCGGACGTCACGAGGAGTTCCGGAATGGTCCGGAGGTAAAGATTTATATATGGGAAGTCCTGTTTCGGACATCGGGACAAGTTTCGGGGTTATCGGTATTGTACTGGGACCACCGGAAGGGTCCCGGGGGTCCACCGGGTGGGTCCACCTGCCCCGGGGGGCCACATGGGCTGTAAGGGGGTGCGCCTTGGCCTAATGGGCCAAGGGCACCAGCCCCACATAGGCCCATGCGCCTAGGGTTTAAGGGGGCAAGAGTCCTAGGAGGGTAAGGCACCTCCTAGGTGCCTTGGGGGGGAGGGAAACCCCCCTTGGCCGCCGCACCCCCTAGGAGATTGGATCTCCTAGGGCCGGCCACCCCCCCTTTGGCACCCCTATATATAGTGGGGGAGAGGAGGGACTTCATACCTGAACGCCCTGGCCTTTGGTTGCCTCCTTCTCCCTCCTCAACACCTCCTCCACCTCCATAGTGCTTAGCGAAGCTCTGCCGGAGTACTGCAGCTCCATCAACACCACGCCGTCGTGCTGCTGCTGGTGCCATATCCCTCAACCTCTCCTCCCTCCCTTGCTGGATCAAGAAGGAGGAGACGTGGCTGCTCCGTACGTGTGTTGAACGCGGAGGTGCCGTCCGTTCGGCGCTGGTCATCGGTGATTTGGATCACGTCGAGTACGACTACATCATCACCGTTCTTTTGAACGCTTCCGTGCGCGATCTACAAAGGTATGTAGATGCATCTGATCACTCGTTGCTAGATGAACTCCTAGATGATCTTGGTGAAACGAGTAGGAAAATTTTTGTTTTCTGCAACGTTCCCCAACAGTGGCATCATGAGCTAGGTCTATGCGTAGTTCTTCTTGCGCGAGTAGAACACAATTTGTTGTGGGCGTAGATTTGTCAACTTTCTTGCCGTTACTAGTCCTTTCTTGCTTCAGCGGTATTGTGGGATGAAGCGGCCCGGACCAACCTTACACGTACGCTTACGTGAGACCGGTTCCACCGACTAACATGCACTAGTTGCATAAGGTGGCTGGCGGGTGTCTGTCTCTCCCACTTTAGTTGGAGCGGAATCGATGAATAGGGTCCTTATGAAGGGTAAATAGAAGTTGACAAATCACGTTGTGGCTTTAACGTAGGTAAGAAAACGTTCTTGCTAGAACCCTAATTCAGCCACGTAAAACTTGCAACAACAATTAGAGGACGTCTAACTTGTTTTTGCAGCAAGTGGTTTGTGATATGATATGGCCAAAGTTTTGATGAATGATGAATGATCTATATGTGATGTATGAGATGTTCATGCTATTGTAATAGGATTCACGACTTGCATGTCGATGAGTATGACAACCGGCAGGAGCCATAGGAGTTGTCTTTATTCTTTTAATGACCTGCGTGTCATCGAGAAACGCCATGTAAATTACTTTACTTTATTGCTAAACGCGTTAGCCATAGTAGTAGAAGTAATAGTTGGCGAGCAACTTCATGGAGACACGATGATGGAGATCATGATGATGGAGATCATGGTGTCAAGCCGGTGACAAGATGATCACGGAGCCCCAAGATGGAGATCAAAGGAGCTATGTGAAAATGGCCATATCATGTCACGTTTATTATTTGATTGCATGTGATGTTTATCATGTTTTGCATCTTGTTTACTTAGAACGACGGTAGTAAATAAGATGATCCCTCACAATAAAATTCAAGAAGTGTTCCCCCTAACTGTGCACCGTTGCGACAGTTCGCTGTTTCAAAATACCACGTGATGATCGGGTGTTTTATTCAGACGTTCACATACAACGGGTGTAAGACAGATTTACACATGCAAACACTTAGGTTGACTTGACGAGCCTAGCATGTACAGACATGGCCTCGGAACACAGAAGACCGAAAGGTCGAGCATGAGTCGTATAGAAGATACGATCAACATGAAGATGTTCACCGATGTTGACTAGTCCATCTCACGTGATGATCGGACACGGTCTAGTTTAACTCGGATCATGTAATACTTAGATGACTAGAGGGATGTCTAATCTAAGTGGGAGTTCACTAATAATTTGATTAGTTGAACTTAATTATCATGAACTTAGTCTAAAATCTTTGCAATATGTCTTGTAGATCAAATGGCCAACGTAGTCCTCAACTTCAACGCGTTCCTAGAGAAAACTAAGCTGAAAGACGATGGCAGCAACTATACGGACTGGGTCCGGAACCTGAGGATCATCCTCATAGCTGCCAAGAAAGATTATGTCCTACAAGCACCGCTTGGTGACGCACCCGTTCTCCCTGCAGAACAAGATGTTATGAACGCTTGGCAGGCACGTTTCGATGACTACTCCCTCGTTCAGTGCGGCATGCTTTACAGCCTAGAGCCGGGGCTCCAAAAGCGTTTTGAGAGACATGGAGCATATGAGATGTTCGAAGAGCTGTAAATGGTTTTCCAAGCTCATGCCCGGGTCGAGAGATATGATGTCTCCGACAAATTCTTTAGCTGTAAGATGGAGGAAAACAGTTCTGTCAATGAGCACATACTCACTATGTCTGGGTTGCATAACCGCTTGACTCAGCTAGGAGTTAATCTCCCGGATGATGCGGTCATTGACAGAATCCTCCAGTCGCTTCCACCAAGCTACAAGAGCTTTGTGATGAACTTCAATATGCAGGGGATGGAAAAGACCATTCCTGAAGTATTTCCTATGCTGAAATCATCGGAGGTAGAAGTCAGGAAGGAACATCAAGTGTTGATGATCAATAAAACCACTAAGTTCAAGAAAGGCAAGGGTAAAAAGAGCTTCAAGAAGGACGGCAAGGAGGTTGCCGCGCCCGGCAAGAAAGCTGCCGGGAAGAAGCCAAAGAATGGACCCAAGCCCGAGACTGAGTGCTTTTATTGCAAGGGAAGCGGTCACTGGAAGCGGAACTGCCCTAAGTACTTAGCGGATAAGAAGGCCGGCAAAACCAAAGGTATATGTGATATACATGTAATTGATGTGTACCTTACTAGTGCCCGTAGTGGCTCCTGGGTATTTGATACCGGTGCAGTTGCTCACATTTGTAACTCAAAGCAGGGGCTGCGGAATAAGCGGAAACTGGCAAATGACGAGGTGACGATGCGCGTCGGGAATGGTTCCAAGGTCAATGTGATCGCCGTCGGCACGCTGCCTCTGCATCTCCCTTCGGGATTAGTTTTAAACCTTAATAATTGTTATTTAGTGCCAGCTTTGAGCATGAACATTGTATCGGGATCTCGTTTAATTCGAGATGGCTACTCTTTTAAATCTGAGAATAATGGTTGTTCCATTTTTATGAGAGATATGTTTTATGGTCATGCTCCTATGGTGAATGGTTTATTCTTTATGAATCTCGAACGTGATGCTACACATGTTCATAATGTGAGTACCAAAAGAAGTAAAGTTGATAATGATAGTCCCACATACTTGTGGCACTGCCGCCTTGGTCACATAGGTGTCAAACGCATGAAGAAGCTCCATGCTGATGGACTTTTAGAGTCTCTTGATTATGAATCATTTTACACGTGCGAACCATGCCTTATGGGTAAAATGACCAAGACTCCGTTCTCAGGAACAATGGAGCGAGCAACCGACTTATTGGAAATCATACATACCGATGTGTGCGGTCCAATGAGTGTTGAGGCTCGCGGTGGCTATCGTTATGTTCTCACCCTCACTGATGATTTAAGTAGGTATGGGTATATCTACTTAATGAAACACAAGTCTGAAACCTTTGAAAAGTTCAAGGAATTTCAGAGTGAGGTTGAAAATCAACGTGACAGGAAAATCAAGTTTCTGCGATCAGATCGTGGAGGAGAATACTTGAGTCACGAGTTTGGCACACACTTAAGAAAATGTGGAATAGTTTCACAACTCACGCCGCCTGGAACACCTCAGCGTAATGGTGTGTCCGAACGTCGTAATCGCACTCTGTTAGATATGGTGCGATCTATGATGTCTCTTACCGATTTACCGCTTTCTTTTTGGGGCTATGCTTTAGAGACTGCCGCATTCACTTTAAATAGGGCTCCGTCGAAATCCGTTGAGACGACACCGTATGAATTATGGTTTGGGAAGAAACCTAAGCTGTCGTTTCTAAAAGTTTGGGGATGCGATGCTTATGTCAAGAAACTTCAACCTGAAAAGCTCGAACCCAAATCGGAAAAATGCGTCTTCATAGGGTACACCTTCTACCTCAGATCCGAAGGCAAGATCTTTGTTGCCAAGAATGGGTCCTTTCTGGAGAAAGAGTTTCTCTCGAAAGAAGTAAGTGGGAGGAAAGTAGAGCTTGATGAAGTATTGCCTCTTGAACCGGAAAATGGCGCAACTCAAGAAAATGTTCCTGAGGTGCCAGCACCGACTAGAGAGGAAGTTAATGATAATGATCAAGATACTTCTGATCAAGCTCCTACTGAAATTCGAAGGTCCACAAGGACACGTTCCGCACCAGAGTGGTACGGCAACCCTGTCTTGGAAATCATGTTGTTAGACAACGGTGAACCTTCGAACTATGAAGAAGCGATGGCGGGACCGGATTCCGACAAATGGCTTGAAGCCATGAAATCCGAGATAGGATCCATGTATGAGAACGAAGTATGGACTTTGACTGACTTGCCCGTTGAACGGCGAGCCATAGAAAATAAATGGATCTTTAAGAAGAAGACAGACGCGGCTGGTAATGTGACCATCTATAAAGCTCGGCTTGTCGCTAAGGGTTATCGACAAGTTCAGGGGGTTGACTACGATGAGACTTTCTCACCGGTAGCGAAGCTGAAGTCCGTCCGAATCATGTTAGCAATTGCCGCATTCTATGATTACGAAATATGGCAAATGGACGTCAAAACGGCATTCCTTAATGGTTTCCTTAAGGAAGAATTGTATATGATGCAGCCGGAATGTTTTGTCGATCCTAAGAATGCTGACAAAGTGTGCAAGCTCCAACGCTCGATTTATGGGCTGGTGCAAGCATCTCGGAGTTGGAACATTCGCTTTGATGAGATGATCAAAGCGTTTGGGTTTACACAGACTTATGGAGAAGCCTGCGTTTACAAGAAAGTGAGTGGGAGCTCTGTAGCATTTCTCATATTATATGTAGATGACATACTTTTGATGGGAAATGATATAGAACTCTTGGACAGCATCAAGGCCTACTTGAATAAAAGTTTTTCAATGAAGGACCTTGGAGAAGCTGCTTATATATTAGGCATCAAAATCTATAGAGATAGATCAAGACGCCTCATAGGTCTTTCACAAAGCACATACCTTGATAAGATATTGAAGAAGTTCAATATGGATCAATCCAAGAAAGGGTTCTTGCCTGTGTTACAAGGTGTGAAATTGAGCTCAGCTCAATGTCCGACCACGGCAGAAGATATAGAAGAGATGAGCGTCATCCCCTATGCCTCAGCCATAGGTTCTATTATGTATGCCATGCTGTGTACCAGACCTGATGTTAACCTTGCCGTCAGTTTGGTAGGAAGGTACCAAAGTAATCCCGGTAAGGAACACTGGACAGCGGTCAAGAATATCCTGAAGTACCTAAAAAGGACTAAGGAAATGTTTCTCGTTTATGGAGGTGACGAAGAGCTCGTCGTAAAGGGTTACATCGACGCTAGCTTCGACACAGATCTGGATGACTCTAAGTCACAAACCGGATACGTGTATATTTTGAATGGTGGGGCAGTAAGCTGGTGCAGTTGCAAGCAAAGCGTCGTGGCGGGATCTACATGTGAAGCGGAGTACATGGCATCCTCGGAGGCAGCACATGAAGCAATATGGGTGAAGGAGTTCATCACCGACCTAGGAGTCATACCCAATGCGTCGGGGCCGATCAAGCTCTTCTGTGACAACACTGGAGCTATTGCACTTGCCAAGGAGCCCAGGTTTCACAAGAAGACAAGGCACATCAAGCGTCGCTTCAACTCCATTCGTGAAAATGTTCAAGATGGAGACATAGAGATTTGTAAAGTACATACGGACCTGAATGTAGCAGATCCGTTGACTAAACCTCTCCCTAGAGCAAAACATGATCAACACAAGAATTCCATGGGTGTTCGATTCATCACAATGTAACTAGATTATTGACTCTAGTGCAAGTGGGAGACTGTTGGAAATATGCCCTAGAGGCAATAATAAAAGCATTATTATTATATTTCCTTGTTCATGATAATTGTCTTTATTCATGCTATAATTGTGTTATCTGGAAATCGTAATACATGTGTGAATAACAGACATCAACATGTCCCTAGTGAGCCTCTAGTTGACTAGCTCGTTGATCAACAGATAGTCATGATTTCCTGACTATGGACACTGGATGTCATTGATAACGAGATCACATCATTAGGAGAATGATGTGATGGACAAGACCCAATCCTAAACATAGCACAAGATCGTATAGTTCGTTTGCTAGAGTTTTCTAATGTCAAGTATCTTTTCCTTAGACCATGAGATCGTGTAACTCCCGGATACTGTAGGAGTGCTTTGGGTATGCCAAACGTCACAACGTAACTGGGTGACTATAAAGGTAGACTGTGGGTATCTCCGAAAGTGTCTGTTGGGTGACATGGATCAAGACTGGGATTTGTCACTCCGTATGACGGAGAGGTATCACTGGGCCCACTCGGTAATGCATCATCATAATGAGCTCAGAGTGACCAAGTGTCTGGTCACGGGATCATGCATTACGGTACGAGTAAAGTGACTTGCCGGTAACGAGATTGAACGAGGTATTGGGATACCGACGATCGAATCTCGGGCAAGTAACATATCGATAGACAAAGGGAATAGCGTACGGGGTTGATAGAATCCTCGACATCGTGGTTCATCCGATGAGATCATCGTGGAGCATGTGGGAGCCAACATGGGTATCCAGATCCCGCTGTTGGTTATTGACCGGAGAGTCGTCTCGGTCATGTCTGCTTGTCTCCCGAACCCGTAGGGTCTACACACTTAAGGTTCAGTTACGCTAGGGTTGTAGGGATATGTATATGCAGTAACCCGAATGTTGTTCGGAGTCCCGGATGAGATACCGGACGTCATGAGGAGTTCCGGAATGGTCCGGAGGTAAAGATTTATATATGGGAAGTCCTGTTTCGGACAACGGGACAAGTTTCGGGGTTATCGGTATTGTACCGGGACCACCGGAAGGGTCCCGGGGATCCACCGGGTGGGTCCACCTGCCCCGGGGGGCCACATGGGCTGTAAGGGGGTGCGCCTTGGCCTAATGGGCCAAGGGCACCAGCCCCACATAGGCCCATGCGCCTAGGGTTTAAGGGGGCAAGAGTCCTAGGAGGGTAAGGCACCTCCTAGGTGCCTTGGGGGGGAGGGAAACCCCCCTTGGCCGCTGCACCCCCTAGGAGATTGGATCTCCTAGGGCCGGCCACCCCCCCTTTGGCACCCCTATATATAGTGGGGGAGAGGAGGGACTTCATACCTGAACGCCCTGGCCTTTGGTTGCCTCCTTCTCCCTCCTCAACACCTCCTCCACCTCCATAGTGCTTAGCGAAGCTCTGCCGGAGTACTGCAGCTCCATCAACACCACGCCGTCGTGCTGCTGCTGGTGCCATCTCCCTCAACCTCTCCTCCCTCCCTTGCTGGATCAAGAAGGAGGAGACGTGGCTGTTCCGTACGTGTGTTGAACGCGGAGGTGCCGTCCGTTCGGCGCTGGTCATCGGTGATTTGGATCACGTCGAGTACGACTACATCATCACCGTTCTTTTGAACGCTTCCGTGCGCGATCTACAAAGGTATGTAGATGCATCTGATCACTCGTTGCTAGATGAACTCCTAGATGATCTTGGTGAAACGAGTAGGAAAATTTTTGTTTTCTGCAGCGTTCCCCAACAAGGGTAGCATCATTGCAGATGATGGATGGAGCCATCGAACCTTCTGACAGCGACACAATGGAACTCTCAATGAAAGCACCAATGTCGGTGTCAAAACCGGGGGATCTCGGGTAGGGGGTCCCGAACTGTGCGTCTGAGGTTGATGGTAACAGGAGACAAGGGACACGAAGTTTTACCCAGGTTCGGACCCTCTCGATGGAGGTAATACCCTACGTACTGCTTGATTAATATTGATGAGTATGGGGGTTACAAGAGTTGATCTACCACGAGATCGTAATGGCTAAAACCCTAGAAGTCTAGCCTATCTGATTATGATTGCCTCTATGGACTAAACCCTCCGGTTTATATAGACACCGGAGGGGACTAGGGTTGTACAAAGTCGGTTACAGAGAAAGGAATCTTCATATCCAAACGCCAAGCTTGCCATCCACGCCAAGGAGAGTCCCATCTGGACACGGGTGAGAGAATCTTTAGTCTTGTATCTTCATAGCCCAACAGTCTAGCCCATGTCCAACAGGCCGGACGCCCGAGGACTCCTTAGTCCAGGACTCCCTCAGTTGCTCCCCGTCAAGAAGGAGCACGCGGAAATGGCCGCCGCCGACAAGACCGCCCTCAAGTGGGCGAAGGCGGACTATGTCTGCGAGCAAGAGTGCTAGCACCGGGCCTACGAGGAGATCAAGGCTCGGCGCTGCGGAGGCGATGAGGGAGTCATCGTCGTCCTCAACAGCGACGATGAGGACGCGCCCAGGCCGTCCAACCCCCAGCGCGTCGATGATCCTGGTCAGGGGTGCAGTAGGGACGGGGGCGGCTCTGGCGGGATGCAAGGAAGCAGTGACGATGACGACGATGGCGACTACACCCGATTTTACAGGCTCCTCAGCATGTAGGGCAGCGGCAGCGGCGTAGTAGGTCTTCGACGGGTGGCGGCAACATAGTAGGGCTAGGCGTAGTTGTTTTCTGTTTTTTGTACAAATCTGAATGAAATCGCCGAGGTTGTGCCGTGTTTGTATACATTTGAATCAAATCGCTGAGTTTGTGATGTGTTTGCGCCGATTTGGGGGCGACCTAGGGGCAGCGACTGGTAACACAATGAAGGAAATATGCCCTAGACGCAATAATAAAGTTGTTATTTATATTTCCTTATATCATGATAAATGTTTATTATTCATGCTAGAATTGTATTAACCGGAAACTCAGTACATGTGTGAATATATAGACAAACAGAGTGTCACTGGTATGGCTCTACTTGACTAGCTCGTTGAATCAAAGATGGTTAAGTTTCCTAGCCATAGACATGAGTTGTCATTTGATTAACGAGATCACATCATTAGAGAATGATGTGATTGACTTGACCCATTCCGTTAGCTTAGCATTCGATCGTTTAGTATATTGCTATTGCTTTCTTCATGACTTATACATGTTCCTATGATTATGAGATTATGCAACTCCCGAATACCGGAGGAACACTTTGTGTGCTACCAGACATCACAACGTAACTGGGTGATTATAAAGGTGCTCTACAGGTGTCTCTGATGGTACTTGTTGAGTTGGCATAGATCCAGATTAGGATTTGTCACTCCGATTGTCGGAGAGGTATCTCTGGGCCCTATCGGTAATGCACATCACTTTAATCCTTGCAAGCAATGCAACTAATGAGTTAGTTGCGGGATGATGTATTACGGAACGAGTAAAGAGACTTGCCGGTAACAAGATTGAACTAGGTATTGAGATACCGACGATCGAATCTCGGGCAAGTAACATACCGATGACAAAGGGAACAACGTATGTTGTTATGCGGTTTGACCGATAAAGATCTTTGTAGAATATGTAGGAGCCAATATGAGCATCCAGGTTCCGCTATTGGTTATTGACCGGAGACGAGTCTCGGTCATGTCTACATAGTTCTTGAACCCGTAGGGTCCGCACGCTTAACGTTCGGTGACGATCGGTAATATGGGTTTATGTGTTTTGATGTACCGAAGGTATTTAGAGTCCCGGAGGAGATCAGGGACATGACGAGGAGTCTCGAAATGGTCGAGATGTAAAGATTGATATATTGGATGACTATATTTGGACATCGGAAAGGTTCCGAGTGATTCGGATATTTTTCGGAGTACCAGAGAGTTATGGGAATTCGCCGGGGAGTATATGGGCCTTATTGGGCTTTAGGGGAAAGAGAGAGGGGAGGCTGCGCCCCCCAAGGCTTAGTCCGAATTGGACTAGGGGGAGGGGCTGCGCCCCCTCCTTCCTTCTCTTCTCTTTTCCCTTTTCTTATCTCCTACTCCTACTACATGGAACGCCATAGTAGAGGGCCGACCCTCCCCCTCCTCCACTCCTTTATATATGGGGGAGGGGGGCACCCCATGGACACACAAGTTGATCAGTTGATCTTTTAGCCGTGTGCGGTGCCCCCCTCCACCATAATCCACCTCGGCCATATCGTAGTGGTGCTTAGGCGAAGCCCTACGTCGGTAGCATCATCATCACCATCATCACGCCGTCATGCTGGCAGAACTTTCCCTCGAAGCTCTACTGGATCGGAGTTCGTGGGACGTCACCGAGCTGAACGTGTGCTGAACTCGGAGGTGCCGTGCATTCGGTACTTCGATCGATCGGATCGTGAAGACGTACGACTACATCAACCGCGTTCTCATAACGCTTCCGCTTATGGTCTACGAGGGTACGTAGACAATACTCTCCCCTCTCGTTGCTATGCATCACCATGATCTTGCATGTGCATAGGATTTTTTTGAAATTACTACGCTCCCCAACAGTGGCATCAGAGCCAGGTTTATGCGTAGATGTTATATGCATGAGTAGAACACAAAGGAGTTGTGGGCGTGGGTATATACATATTGCTTGCCATCGCTAGTTGATTCTTGATTCGGCGGTATTGTTGGATGAAGCGGCTCAGACCGACATTACGCGTACGCTTACGCGATACTGGTTTTTACCGACGTGCTTCACACACAGGTGGCTAGTGGGTTTCTGTTTCTCCAACTTTAGTTGAATCGGACTCAATGAATTGGGTTCTTTCTGAAGATCAAAAAGCAATCACTATACCACGTTGTGGTTTTTGATGCGTAGGTAAGAACGGTTCTTGCTCAGCCCGTAGCAGCCACGTAAAACTTGCAACAACAAAGTAGAGGACGTCTAACTTGTTTTTGCAGGGCATGTTGTGATATGATATGGTCAAGGCATGATGCTATATTTTATTGTATGAGATGATCATGTTTTGTAACGGAGTTATCGGCAACTGGCAGGAGCCATATGGTTGTTGCTTTATTGTATGCATAAAATCGCCCTATAATTGCTTTACTTTATCACTAAGGGTAGCGATATTCGTAGAAGCAATAGTTGGCGAGACGACAATGATGCTACAATGGAGATCAAGGTGTCGCGCTGGTGATGATGGTGATCATGATGATGCTTTGGAGATGGAGATCAAAGGCACAAGATGATGATGGCCATATAATATCACTTATATTGATTGCATGTGATGTTTATCCTTTATGCATCTTATTCTGCTTGATTGACGGTAGCACTATAAGATGATCTCTCACTAAATTTCAAGGTACAAGTGTTCTCCCTGAGTATGCACCGTTGCCAAAGTTCGTCGTGCCGAGACACCATGGGATGATTGGGTGTGATAAGCTCTACGTTCACATACAACGGGTGCAAGCCAGTTTTGCACACGCAGAAATACTCGGGTTAAACTTGACGAGCCTAGCATATGCAGATATGGCCTCGGAACACTGGAGACCGAAAGGTCGAGCGTGAATCATATAGTAGATATGATCAACATAGTGATGTTCACCATTGAAAACTACTCCATCTCACGTGATGATCGGACATGGTTTAGTTGATTTGGATCACGTGATCACTTAGATGACTAGAGGGATGCCTACCTAAGTGGGAGTTCTTAAGTAATATGATTAACTGAACTTTAATTTATCATGAACTTAGTCCTGATAGTATTTGCATATCTATGTTGTAGATCAATAGCTTGCGATGTAGCTCCTAGTTTATTTTTGATATGTTCCTAGAGAAAAATAAGTTAAAAGATGTTAGTAGCAATGATGCGGACTAGCTCCGTGATCTGAGGGTTATCCTCATTGCTGCACAGAAGTATTATATCCTTGATGCACCGCTAGGTGATGGACCTATTGCAGGAGCAGATACAGACGTTATGAACGTTTGAAAAAGCTCGGTATGATGACTACTTGATAGTTTAGTGCACCATGCTTTACGGCTTAGAACCGGGATGCCAAAAACATTTTGAACGCCATAGAGCATATAAGATGTTCCAAGAGCTGAATTGGTATTTCAGACTCATGCCTGAGTCGAGAGGTGTGAGACCTCTGAGAAGTACTTTGACTACAAGATGGAGGAGAGTAGCTCAACTAGTGAGCATGTGCTCAGATTGCCTGAGTACTACACTCACTTGAATCAAGTGGGAGTTAATCTTCCAGATAAGATAGTGATTGACAGAGTTCTCTAGTCACTATCACCAAGTTACTAGAACTTCGTGATGAACTATAATATGCAAGGGATAATGGAAACGATTCCCAAGCTCTTCGTGATGCTAAAATCAACAAAGGTAGAAATCAAGAAAAGTATCAAGTGTTGATGGTTGACAAGACCACTAGTTTCAAGTAAAAGGGCAAGGGAAAGAAAGGGAACTTCAAGAATAATGGCAAGCAAGTTGCCACTCCCATGAAGAAGCCCAAAGCTAGACCCAACCCTGAAACTGAGTGCTTCTACTGCAAAGGAAGTGGTCACTGGAAGTGGAACTGCCCTAGATACTTGGCGGATAAGAAGGATGGCAAAGTGAAAAAAGGTATTTTTGATATACATGTTATTGATGTGTACTTTACTAGTGTTTATAGCAAACCCCTCGGTATTTGATACTGGTTCAGTTGCTAAAAGTAGTAACTCGAAATGGGAGTTGCAAAATAAACAAAGACTAGTTGAGGGCGAGGTGATGATGTGAGTTGGAAGTGATTCCAAGGTTGATAATATCACCATCGCACACTCCCTTTACCTTCAGGATTAGTATTGAACCTAAAATAAATGTTATTTGGTGTTTGCGCTGAGCATAATATGATTGGATCATGTTTATTGCAATACAGTTATTCATTTAAGTCAAAGAATAATTGTTATTCTATTTACATGAATAAAACCTTCTATGGTCATACACCCAAGGTGAATGGTTTATTGCATCTTGATCGTAGTGATACACATATTCATAATATTGAAGCCAAAAGATGCAAAGTTAATAATGATAGTGCAACTTATTTGTTGCATTGCCGTTTACGTCATATTGGTGTAAAGCACATGAAGAAACTCCATGCTGATGGGCTTTTGGAACCACTTGATTATGAATCACTTGATGCTCGCGAACCATGCCTCATGGGCAAGATGACTAAGACTCCGTTCTCCGAAACAATGGAGCGAGCAACTGACTTATTGGAAATAATACATACTAATGTATGGGGTCCGATGAGTGTTGAGGCTCGCGGCAGGTATCGTTATTTTCTGACCTTCACATATGATTTGAGTAGATATGGGTATATCTACTTGATGAAACATAAATCTGAAACATTTGAAAAGTTCAATTAATTTCAGAGTGAAGTGGAAAATCACTGTAATAAGAAAATAAAGTTTCTACGATCTGATCGTGGAGGAAAATATTTGAGTTACGACTTTGGTCTTCATTTGAAACAATGCGGAATAGTTTCGCAACTCACGCCACCTGGAACACCACAGTGTAATGGTGTGTCCAAACGTCGTAATCGCACTGTACTAGATATGGTGCGATCTATGATGTCTCTTACTGATTTACGTTTATCGTTTTGGGGTTATGCATTAGAGACAACTGCATTCATGTTAAATAGGGAACCATCTAAATCCGTTGAGATGACACCGTATGAACTATGGTTTGGCAAGAAACCAAAGCTGTCATTTCTTAAAGTTTGGGGTTGTGATGCTTATGTGAAAAAGTTTTAGCCTGATAAACTCAAACCCAAATCGTAAAAGTGTGTCTTCATAGGATACCCAAAAAGAAACTGTTGGGTACACCTTCTATCACAGATCCGAAAGGCAAGATCTTTGTTGCTAAGAGTGGATCCTTTCTAAAGAAGGAGTTTCTCTCGAAAGAAGTGAGTGGGAGGAAAGTAGAACTTGATAAGGTAACTGTACCTTCTCCCGAATTGGAAAGTATTTCATCACAGAAATCAGTTCCAGTGATTCCTACACCAATTAGTGAGGAAACTAATGATGATGGTCATGAAACTTCAGATCAAGTTAGTACCGAACCTCTTAGGTCAACCAGAGTACGGTCCGCACCAGAGTGGTATGGTAACCCTGTTCTGGAAGTCATGTTACTAGACTATGACGAACCTACAAACTATGAGGAAGCGATGATGAGCCCAGATTCCGCAAAATGGCTTGAGGCCATGAAACCTGAGATGGGATCCATGTATGAGAACAAAATATGGACTTTGATTGACTTGCCCGTTGATCGGTGAGTCATTGAAAATAAATGGATCTTCAAGAGGAAGACGGACGCTGATTGTTGGGGATATTACTGCTGGGCGTAAACCGGCCTATCTGGGCCGGGTCAACTTCATCAGTAGTTCAAGAGTGCTAAAGCCCAAGAAGACAGATGAGGGCCTAAGGCCCGTAGTCGGTTTAAGACTTGTAGCTGTAAACCGGTATTTGTATATAAACTTGTATTGTAAGTTAGGAATAAGGAGAGACCAACCCGGATACGAATATGGACCGGTGTTGGGACTTTGTGAACCGACGGGCGTCACCCGTGTATATAAGGGGACAGCCCGGCGGCGGTTCAAGGACAACGGACAACAACTCGAGACTTAGGCGAAGCTTGTTTGCTCCCTAGTCATCGAAACCCCATCAATTCCATCACAACTAGACATAGGCTTTTACCTTCATCGAAGGGGCCGAACTAGTATAAACTCTCTTGCGTCCCTGTGTCTGCTTTAACCCCTTCAAGCTAACCCGTCACGATGGCTCCACGACTAAGTCCTTTCTCTTGGACATCTGTCGTGACAAAACCACGACAGTTGGCGCCCACCGTGGGGCTATCGCACGATGGTTTAAAGTTCTTGGAGGTCCGCTTTGAAGGACTCGAGGGCTACACTGTAGGCTGGATGACCAAGAGTCGTCGCGGCAAGCTCTACATCGAAGATGCAGGCTGGGGCCCCGAGGCCGGCTCAGTTGAGTATGGGTACCGGGGCCCCTTTGGTGGCATTCACATTTTCATTGAGAAGATCGGTGAACCGGGCACTGAGCCGGACATCTGCACCGACCTCATCGAGACGGCTCAGCGTGCGCGATCCGTCCGGGTTAAACCGGCCATGAAGCGTGCCTTCGTGGGAGTCATCCATGGAGGAAGTTATGAGGATGGATCGGAATCTCGCGGCGAGATCGTCGTTTGTTCCAATGACGAGTCATCGACTGGGGAAACCGAATCTCTTTATCAGCTACAAGATGGCCGGATTGGGGGCTGTTCCGATGGCGACAGTATTCCGGACCCCTCTGATCTGCCCAACCGAGTTGGAATATTCATGGTCGGCACACAAGCAGCGCTTCATTCTTCGACCGCTGCGGCAACAACCTCCGGTTCAGCAACGGCGATGGCTGTCGGGGTAGGAGGCCCTGTGCGCCCGCCGGCTCAAGTTCTATCAGAGCTATTTGATGCATTGGCTTTGCTTATGGCAGAAGCTAATCCGGCGGATCAGGACGTCCACAACGCAGAGATTGCAAAGATAAAGGAAAAGATCACCCAGGCCAAGGCGGATCTGGCAGCTGAGGACACCAGGATGGCCACAGAGCGGGCCACTTTAGACGCACAAGCCTACAGGCTCATGTTGGACCAGAGCGCGTCGCAGGAAGTCATGAGGAGGAAGTACCGATCCCGTTTGCCTTCGGTTTTCGAGGCCAGAGACCTATTCAACACCCCAGGAGCAGGAACCAGCAATCCGCTGGAGGGAAACCGGGCGGAAGCTCCTGGGACCGGTGCACTGGTTCAGCCTCGTCAGATGGACCCGCCTCGTCAAAACGCCGTTATACCTCAGGCTGTTTTAACACCTCCGGGTCACTACTACAACCCAATGGACAATCTCGTCGCCGCTGCTGCACGGCTGGAGGCCATTCCAATTGAAGGTGACTCGCCACAGGCAGTAGAAACGCGACGGGTCAAGGAGCTTCTAAGGACAGCTTTGGTCCAATAGGAAGCATACTCGTACAACCACGACCGGATCCACTCGACCCCCCGTCCAAGCCGGAGCTATAGCAGACATATGGATGAACCGGCAGTGTCGAGTAATGAACGACGTGGAGCACCCCGTGGCAACAACCCGGCAGGTGGTGCTGATAACGCTCAGGAAGTGGTGGACCGGGCCCGAGCGCGCAGGGAGGCCAAGTTAGCCGCACAGCATCAGGCTCGGCAACTCACGCCGGTTCGACCAACTATCTCGATCAAACCTGGTGTTACTTCTAGTTCTTTGGGGGTGCCTTGCCTTGTCCCCGCTTTATGCAATGTGCGCCTTCCCAAAGATTTCAAAGGCCCGCGCAAAGTACCAAATTACACGGCGAATCAACCTCCAGAGACATGGGTGGAGAGCTATGAGATGGCCATGGAGATGCTTGATGTGGATGATGCGGCGTGTGCGAAATACTTCACCATGATGCTTGAAGGAACGGCCCGTACTTGGTTAAAAAGCTTGCCGGTTAATTCTATCAGTTCATGGGCCCAATTACGAGCCCGGTTTATCAGCAATTTCAAGGATACATGTAAACAGCCTATGTCGATAGTGGACTTAGCTTCCTGCGTCCAGGAGGAAGGAGAATCGACGACTCATTGGGTGCGCTGGGTTTCACAAGTGTTGCATTCATCAGACCGCATCAACGCTGATACCGCTGTATTAACCCTAGAAGGCAACTGCCGGTTTGGGCCCCTAAAGCTGAAGTTGGGACGGATGAAGCGTCATTGCACTGACATGGGAACCTTCATGGCTGCTTTGGTAAAGTATGCTGATTCTGATAGTACCAAGGATCCCGAATCTGATGATGACAAGGCAGGGAAGGGAAAGAGGAACAGCAACTCCAAAGGTCAGCAACATCACTAGGCAGGCAATGGTGGTGGAGGCAAGCGTAAAGCGGATGGTAACATGGACTTTGTGGCTAATAACAACACGCAGGACAATGGCCAGCGACACAAGGGTAAACCGAAAAAATGCAATGGGGCGCCCAACCCTAACCCGGACCGCCTAAACTATCTACTGAGCCAGCCCTGTCCAAGACATGGGACGAAGGAGGCGCCAGCAAACCACCTTTGGAAGGATTGCTTCATTATGCAGGAGTTCAAGAATTCTAATGCTTTCTGGTATGATCACGGCTCGGCGGTGGCTCAGGGTCCGGGCCGGGTTACGGTGGAGGAAATTCCGGTTCAGGATTTAATGGTAATCCGGGCGGACATAATAATCAAAATAGTCAGAACAACCGGGGTGGTTACAACCAACATCAGCAACAGTCAAGTTACCAGAGCAACCCAAAGCAGTTGAGCAGTGGGCAGTACCATGTCTTCACCACTAGCTTGGACAAGCGAGACCGGAAGGTTCAGAGGAGGGCGGTCAACTCTGTTGAACCGGCCATACCCCGTTATCTACGCTGGTCTGAACAACCAATCATATGGAGCAGAGAGGATCACCCTCCCTAGGTTGATAATCCGGGTCAGTTGGCTCTGGTGGTGGCGCCTCAGGTGGGAGGTTACAAGTTCACCAAGGTGCTCATGGATGGAGGGAGCAGCATTAATATCTTATACTATGCGACCTTCCGTAGTATGGGACTAACAGATAAAAATCTCAAACCGTCCAATACGGTGTTCCACGGTGTAGTACCTGGCAAATCAGCATATCCTGTTGGTAAGATAGCTTTGGAGGTGGCCTTTGGGGATGATCATGACTCCAGGTCGGAGACATTGACGTTTGAAGTGGTGCAAATCCAAAGTCCATATCACGCCCTGTTTGGGCGACCGGCCTACGCCAAGTTTATGGCACGGCCCTGTTATGTATATTTGCAGCTCAAGAAGCCGGGTCACAAGGGGACAATAACGGTTCACAGAAGCCGCAAAATCGCTTTGGAGTGCGAGGAAGGAGATGCGGCCTATGCAGAGTTGGTGTGTGCCACCAAGGAGCTGAAGTATTATAAGGACCATGTTGATCCGGCAGACATGACTCCATTAAAGAAGCCAACTACGGAGCATGATCCAGCCCTGAAGTTCAAATCGGCAGCAGAAACTAAGCTTGTTGACTTCGTACCTGGCGATTCGTCCAAGCAGTTCAGCATCAGTGCCAACTTGGATCTGAAATAGGAAAGCGCGCTCATCGAGTTCATCCGTGAGAATCGGGACATTTTTGCATGGAAGCCCTCTAACATGCTAGGTGTACCGAGGCAACTCGCTGAGCACACCCTTAATGTGGATCCTAAATACAAACCGGTGAAACAGTTCCTCCGCCGGTTTAACGAATAAATACGCATGGTGATTGGAGAAGAGGTAGCCAGGCTCTTATCAGCTGGCTTTATTGTTGAAGTTTTTCACCCTGAGTGGCTTGCCAATCCGCTGCTGGTCCTTAAGAAAAACGGCACCTGGCGCATGTGTGTGGATTACACAGATCTTAATAAAGCTTGTCCAGCAGATCCTTTTGCCCTCCCCCGTATTGATCAAATTATTGATGCTACGGCGGGTTGTGAGCGTTTAAGTTTTTTGGATGCATATTCTGGCTATCATCAGATCAAAATGACAGTTAAGGACCAAGAGAAGACGGCGTTCATAATTCCCTTTGGAGCCTTCTACTATGTGTCTATGCCCTTTGGGCTCAAGAGAGCCCAGGCTACTTATCAACGGTGTGTGCAAAATTGTCTTCACAAGCAGATTGGCCGTAATGTACATGCTTACGTGGATGATATCGTGGTTAAATCCAGGGAGAAGGAGATTCTGATTGATGATTTGAAGGAAACCTTTGATAACCTGAGGACATACAAGATGATGCTTAATCCGGACAAGTGTGTCTTTGGTGTACCGGCGAGCAAGTTATTGGGTTTTCTGGTGTCCAATAGGGGAATTGAGGCTAGTCCGGAGAAGATCACAGCCATCACCTCCCTGGCTAAACCGAAGTGTATCAATGATGTTCAACGCCTGGCAGGCTAGATTGCCGCGTTAAGCCGGTTTATCAGTCGTCTTGGTGAGAAGGCAATCCCTTTGTATCCGATGTTGAAGAAGACGGATCAGTTTGTTTGGAGTTCCGCTGCTGATGAAGCATTTGAGGACTTAAAGCGGCAGTTGGCCAATCCGCATGTGCTCGCCGCTCCCATTGACAACGAGCCATTATTGCTATATGTTGCTGCTAATGCTCGGGCAGTCAGCGTGGCTATTGTGGTGGAGCGAAAGGAGGCAGGTAAGGAGCATCCGGTTCAACGTCCGGTCTATTATATCAGCGAGGTACTCATTGAGTCCAAGCAAAGGTATCCGCATTGGCAGAAGCTGGTGTATGGAGTTTTTATGGCAAGCCGGAAGCTTAAACAATACTTCCAAGGGCACCCAATTACGGTGGTCAGTTCTGCTCCTTTGGGGGATATCATCCAGAACCGGGAAGCAACTGGCCGGATTGCCAAGTGGGCTATAGAGCTTGGGCTGCACGGTTTGAAGTATGTGCCTCAGACGGCGGTTAAGTCTCAAGCACTTGTTGATTTCATCAATGATTGACGGAAATGCAAGCACCTGAAGAAAAGCCGGATCACACATATTGGACCATCCATTTTGACGGATCCAGGCAATTGGAAGGCTCGGGGGCTGGAGTCATATTAACTTCCCCACGAGGTGATAAGTTTTGTTACGTTGTCCGCTTAATGTTCCCTTGTACTAACAATGCAGATGAGTATGAAGCCTTGCTCCATGGTCTCCGGATGGCTAAGGAGATGAATCTAAGTCGAGTTAAGTGCTTCGAAGACTCGGACCTCGTGGCTCAGCAAGTGTCTGGCACTTGGGACTCCAAGGACCCACTCATGGCAGCATATCGTCGTGAGGTGGATATTGTTGCAGGTCATTTTAAAGGCTATCAGGTGGACCACGTGGACCGGCGGAAAAATGAAGCAGCGGACGCCTTAAGCCGGCTGGGCTCTCAGCGCAAACCGGTCCCACCCAATGCTTTTCTGGATGTGCTGCACAACCCGTCGGTCAAGATCCCTGGTGAAGCGGATTTGGCTATTCCTGATCCGGAGGCTCAATTGGTGGCAGTTCTTCATGTTATTCCGGATCGGACGCTTCCTTACCTGGCTTACAAGAACGGGGCGAGTTACTAGAGGATGAGACTCTGGCCCGACAGATAATCCGGCGATCCAAGTCCATGACTATTTTCAACGGCGAGTTGCATCATTGCAGTGTGTCAGGGGCGTTTCAACGCTGTGTGTCTCCTGAAGAAGGCCGTGAAATTTTGCGTGAGATCCACGAAGGAGATTGTGGTCACCACGCCGGTTCAAAATCTCTGGTGGCTAAAGCGTTTCGTCATGGCTTCTATTGGTTAACTGCCCATGCTGATGCGGAGGATTTGGTCAGACGACGTGATGGTTGCCAAAGGTATTCAAGACGTGCTCATGTGCCGGCTCAAGAATTGAGAATGATTCCAATTACTTGGCCGTTTGCGACTTGGGGGCTGGATATGGTTGGGCCTTTCAAAAGGTCCAGAGATAAGAAGACCCACCTCCTGGTGGCGGTTGACAAGTTTACAAAGTGGGTGGAGGCAGAACCTGTTAGCAAGTGTGATGCGGCCACGACGTTCAGTTCATCAAAAAAGTGATTTTCCGGTTTGGCTTTCCACATAGTATCATCACAGATAACGGTACCAATTTGTCCAAAGGTGCCATGAAGGAGTTC
Source organism: Triticum dicoccoides (assembly GCF_002162155.2). Taxonomy (NCBI): domain Eukaryota; kingdom Viridiplantae; phylum Streptophyta; class Magnoliopsida; order Poales; family Poaceae; genus Triticum; species Triticum dicoccoides. The sequence goes on along the minus strand of NC_041384.1, from coordinate 490,681,251 downwards.
TGCGAACGGGAGCATATCCGGCTCGACGTTTCATCAGTGGCACACCCACAGTCCAATGGTCAAGCAGAAAGGGCTAATCAAGAGATTTTGAGAGGCATCAAGCCCCGGCTCATGGTTCCTTTGCAGAGAACGCCGGGTTGTTGGGTAGAAGAATTACCATCTGTGTTATGGAGCATCAATACAACACCCAACAGATCAACAGGATACACACCATTTTTCATGGTTTATGGAGCGGAGGCGGTTCTCCCCAGTGATATTCGTCATGATTCACCTCGTGTGACGGCTTATGTTGAAGCAGACAATGAGACAGCACGGCAAGACACTTTGGACCTGTTTGATGAAGAACGTGACATAGCAGCTGCCCGCTCGGCGATTTACCAACATGATCTTCATCGTTATCACAGTCGCCGAGTGAGAACCAGAACCTTTCAGGAAGGATATTTGGTGCTTCGACTCATCCAAGATCAGACTGATATGCATAAGCTATCCCCACCTTGGGAGGGGCCTTTCGTGGTCAACAAGAATCTGCACAACGGGTCATACTATCTGATCGATATTCGAGAGCATAAGGACTCACGTACATCCGAGGAGGAGACCAACAGGCCGTGGAACATAGCTCATCTTCGGCCTTACTATACCTGAGCCATTGGCTCTACTTATGTACATATTACGACTATGTATATATTATGATTAAATATAATAAACCGGAACCTCAGCTAAAGCGGGGTATCCATTCTTTTACATCATGTGTGGTTACACGGAGTTTTTCTAAAGCGGCCTCCGGTTTACCCCTTGAGTTGGCTTTTTTTGAAAAGCATCATGTTATATCACTTGGGGGTTTGGTCGTGTCCGAACCAATACAATACCTCTTGATAGGCGAGAGCCACCAGATCACTTGGGGACTTGGTCACGTCTGAACCAGTCATGCCTCTTGATCGGCATAAGGCCACAGAATCACTTGGGGGCTTGGTCGAACCCAAACCATTGCCATGCCACTTGCTCGGCATAAATGCCACGGTTTCATTTGGGGACCTGGCTGACTAGAACCATAGTTACACCTATCGGGAGCTTGGTCGTGTTCGGCCATGGTAACGCCATCTGATCAGCTTAAATAAGCCTTTTTTTGCAAACGGTTTTGTCATTGCCTTTGCTTCACACTTTTCTTTGAAAGACATTTCTTTCTTTTTATTGCGTTTTTTAAACCGACAAAGTTTTCAACCGGTTCACACTGTCAATTGACAGAACTGTTGGAGGAAATAACCATGGGTAGCCAAGCCGGCTCCCCCTGGCCCTTCTGAAAAAAAATTACGAGCCCATCCGACCCTCAAGAATCCAAGACATGGGGCCGCCTTCCCCTCGCCGGCTGTTTCCCAGGCCGACTATCGGAAGGCGGCCCGACTTCAGCCTTCATGAAGAAAGCCGCGGGAGGGCCGGCTCCGAGGAGCCGGCCGCGAGAAGGCCGCTCCAAGAAGCCGGCTCCCATAAAGCGGTTGAGATCGTACCCTCGAAGTCTGCACCCACATAACGGCGATGTGACGGGCGTGGCTACAGTAAAGCTTGCCACCCCCGAATCTCGGAGCACGCCTGGCACAGTGCGCCGTACGGGTGGCCATGACCCGTCCGGCGCGGCACTGTTGCCATGTTGACCCTGATGTCATCCACGACGGGCTGCCAGAGTGGCCCACGGGCGGTGGGCCCCTTCAGGCAGAGAGACACCCGAAGGCGGCCCGGCCTCCCCCAGTCGGCCCAAGATAGAGCCGGCTCTCCACAGCCGGCTTGCCACCCCCTCGAAGGAGACGCCCCATTAAGAAGACAAGACGCGGTGAGGCTACAGTGATCACCCGCCGGACGGCGGCACTGTAGACACGCCCACCTCGGCGAAGCCCTCGTCACCAGGATTGAGCAACAGTAACCAGCCACCGACAAGGCCCTGGACAGTGGGGCCTGCCTGTCGACCAAGGAGCCGGCAGCCGGCGGGACCCGCCAGCCGGCGGGCCCCAGCAGTCGGGCGGAAGCCGGCGAGAGCAGACACAGACGGCCGGGCCCCGCGCCCAGCCGGATTACCATAATATCCCCGGGGGGTAGGCCTATATAAACCCCCCGGGACACGCATGCAAAGGGTTGACCCCTGCTAGTTTTAAACACCACATAGGGAGGAGAAGAGAGCGGGCAGAGCCCTTCTTCCTCCTCTCACAAAACAGCTCAAGGAGCATCGTGTAGCTACTTGTTCATCTAGTGATCATGCGGAGACCCCGCAGAGCAGCAGTAGGTGTGTTATCTCCACGGAGAGCCCCAAAGCTGGGTAAGATTCGCTGGCGTGCATGTCTTCGCCTCATCCCGCTTCCAGGCACCGGCGACGTCTTACTGGCTCCCACAATGATAAGCCACCCGTTGGCATATGTCGCACCTACCACCCAACATTTGGCGCCCACCGTGGGGCCAGGTGCACCATCGTCCGGAGACCTGTTCTGGACGGGAACCTTCTTCCTCCCCCACGAGCGTAGCCAGCCCGGCACGCCTGATGGCGCTTGCCACGATGCACTGCAAGGCGTCACCAACGTCTGTGCAGCGAGCGGCCTCACCGATCTCCTCGACAAGACCCTCATCTCCGACGAGCTCGCCTCCGACGCGGGCACCGACCACCTCATCAACCTCCTGGGCCAGCTCCATGTCTCCGGCGAGCCTGCTGTGGACTTGGAGTCGGTTGGCTCCACCGATCCGATGCCTGTCGACTCCGACACGGCCTCACTCGACACCTTCCCCACCAACGTCACGATCTACAACGACCCGCTTCCCCGGGCCGATGGCTGCGACGCTGTCACCACCGAGGTGATGGTCATCGGCCACGGCGGCGCTGCTGACGAGAGCGCCCACGACGCCCCGCACGCGGCGGTCCATGACTTGTCCATCCCCCTCCCGGCCGATGCCGACGCTGAAGCACTGGAGGCTCGCCGCCTCACCCTCCTCGCGGAGGGCCGGAAGTTGGTTTCCATGAGACGCCTCGCTGAGGCCCACCGACGCGAAGCCGACTGCGCCGCCTTTGGCACGCCGCCCCCAGCCGGGCCCAGCCGGGTCGGCGTTGTCAGACAGCGCGGCACTGTCGTCGCCGACACGTTAGGAGTCGACCACCTAGTCTACGCCACTCCACTCGAGAACCTGCGCGCCGCCCAGGCGGCCGTAGACGAGCTAGACGGACTGGGGGCCGAAGAACTCCCCCACATGACCCGACGCATCCAGCAGCTAATTGATGCAGCCGCGCAGCAGCACGAAGCCGACGCCCGCACAGAAAGCCCTCCCCCACGCCGAGATCACGGCGCGATGTCCCGGGCGCCGACTACGGGTAAAACCCACGCGCGGCGCGAGAAAGAGCCGGCTGCCAGCCGAAGCCAAACCCGAATCTCCATCGAGCGAGACGCAGAAGGCCACCCCCGGGCCATGGAGTGGCGGGGCAACCCGCCTCTGCCTCGGCCCCGAGGAGAGAGATATCCCACCCCCCTGCCTGTTGCACATCCGACTCTCAGCGGCCGGCTAGGTCGCCGCGAAGGAGTCGGCGAGAACGACGCCCGCCATCGGATCGACCGCCTGGCGCGATCCCTGGCGCTGGAAGAAGAAGACGATGTCGTCCCGCCTTGCTTCGGCCCCCGCATCCGCGACGAGCCCTTTCCCAAAGGGTTCTCGCTCCCAAGAGACATTCCCAAGTACAACGGCTCCGTGAAGCCGAAAGATTGGTTGATCGACTACTCCATGGCGGTTAGCATAGCCAATGGCAACAGGCGCGTTGCCGTGAAGTATGTGCCCCTCATGCTGCAAGGCATGGCGCGGACCTGGCTCAACAGCCTCAAGCCATACAACATCAACAGCTGGCTAGATTTCATAGAAGCTTTCGTCCGCAACTTCACCAGCACCTACAAGCAGGCTCCCAAGCCCAGACAGCTCTCCTTGTGCGTACAAGGCCCCGCCGAGTCTACTCGCGACTACCTCACGCATTGGGCCGAGCTCCGCAACTCTTGCGAAGGGGTGCACGAGGTGCAAGCCATAGAATACTTCACTGCCGGGTGCCGAGAAGGCACCCTCCTCAAGCACAAGCTTCTCTGCGACGAGCCGACTACCCTCGACGAGCTTCTGGACATAGAGGACAAGTACGCCACCGCCGACTCCTCAATGAAGACCGAGCTCCGGGTAGACGCCTCCGGGAAAGTACTCAACCCAGCGCCCAAGACGCCGGCTGGGGATTCCGGCCGATGCCCACACCCGAACGACCACAAGCGCAAGGGCCCTGCGCCGCCTCCCGCCAGTCGGCAGGTGGCCACAATCGAAGACGAGCAGCCCGAAGGGCGGCCCGCGCCCAAGAAACCCAAGGGCGGCAGGCCGGCTTGGCAGCCCGCCTTCTCCTACGAGCAAACTCTCGACGCCCCGTGCAAGTTCCACAGCGGCGCAAAGCCATCCAACCACACAACCCGGAAGTGCCATTGGCTCACCTGAATCTCCAAAGGCGAAGGGCTCGCGCCGCCTCCGCCTGCCGGTCCGCCGCCTCCGGCTCCGCAGCCGCCGACCGTTCGGCCCGCAGTCGGAGCCGTGCATGATGAGTTCCCCGACGAGCATGCCGCCTGTGTCATCTTTACGAGCCACCCCGAAGACCGGCGCAGCAAACGCCGAGAGCAACAGGAAGTCAGCATGGTCGCTGCCAACCCCGCCGAGCACATGCACTGGTCAGAAAAACCTATCAGCTGGAGCGGGCCGACCACCCAGAGGTGATGCCATCTCCCGGCTCTTATGCATTGGTTCTGGATGCCACCCTTGCAACAGACAGACGCGCCGCCCGTTTCTCCCGCGTGTTGATAGACGGCGGGAGCAGCATCAACATCTTATACCGTGACACCCTGGAGAAGCTGAACGTCAAGACGAAGCAACTCATGCCTACTCGGACAGTGTTCCATGGCATAGTACATGGCCTGTCCTGCGCCCCCATTGGCAAGATCAAGATTGATGTACTCTTTGGGGACAAGGAGCATTTCCGCCGGGAAGCGATCTGGTTTGAAGTGGTGGACCTGGAGAGCCCCTACCATGCATTGCTTGGCCGACCTGCCTTGGCCAGGTTCATGGCAGTTCCCCACTATGCATACCTCAAGATGAAGATGCCGAGCACCAAGGGCGTAATCACCATAGCCGGCGATTACAAGAAGTCTTCCGAGTGCGCAGCAGCCAGCAGCCGGCTGGCCGAGTCCCATGTGATTGCCGAAGAGAAGAAGATGTTGGATCGAGTCGTGGCCATGGCCGGCAAACAGTCGGCCCTATCCCCCGATCCCAAGGAGTATGATGCCCAAGGATCTTTCTAGCCGGCCAAGGAGACGAAGAAGATACCTCTTGACCCCGAGCACCCAGAGAGGTTTGCTGTCATCGGGGCAAACCTAAACAGCAAATAGGAAGGCGAGCTTGCCGATTTCCTCCGTGAGAATCGGGACATCTTTGCATGGTCCCCCAAGGACATGTCGGGTGTTCCGAAGGAATTCGCCGAGCACAAACTACACGTCCGAGAAGACGCAAAACCAGTCAAACAACCCCTCCGCCGACTGTCAGAGGAGAAAAGAAGGATTGTGGGAGAGGAGATAGCCCGGCTTCTGGTAGCCGGCTTCATTATGGAAGTTTTCTTTCCAGAGTGGCTCGCCAACCCGGTCCTCGTATGAAAGAAGAACAATAAGTGGCGCATGTGCATAGACTACACGAGCCTCAACAAGGCCTGCCCCAAAGATCCCTTTGCCCTGCCGAGGATTGACCAAGTGATAGACTCCACGGCCGGATGCGAGCTGTTGAATTTCTGGGATGCTTACTCAGGATACCACCAGATAAAGCTAGATCCGGCTGACCGCCTGAAGACCGCCTTCATCACGCCATTCGGAGCCTTCTGCTACCTGACTATGACATTCAACTTGAGAAATGTCGGTGCCACTTTTCAGCGTTGCATGCAGAAGTGCCTCCTCAAGCAACTCGGCAGAAATGCCCACGTCTACGTAGACGACATTGTGGTGAAGACAGAGAAGCGCGGCACCTTGCTGGAAGACCTCAAAGAAACATTTGAGAACCTACGCCGGTTCCAAATCAAGCTCAACTCCGAGAAATGCGTGTTCGGAGTGCCAGCCGGCCAGCTCCTAGGCTTCCTGGTCTCCGAACGCGGCATCGAATGCAACCCGGTGAAGATCAAGGCCATTGAGAGAATGGCGATTCCCACCAAACTTCGAGACATCCAGAAGTTTACCGGATGCTTGGCCTCCCTGAACCGCTTCATCAGCCGGCTCGGAGAGAAAGCTCTCCCCCTCTACCGCCTCATGAAGAAGACCACTCACTTCGAGTGGAATGACCAAGCCGACCAAGCTTTTCACGAGCCGAAGAAGATGCTGGAAACACCGCCGGTCCTGGCGGCGCCGACTGAGAAAGAGCCCATGCTCCTCTACATTGCCGCAACCAGCCGGGTGGTCAGCACCGTCATCGTAGTCCAACGCCCAGAAGAGGGCCGAGCCCAGCCGGTCCAGAGGCCAGTGTACTATTTGAGCGAGGTACTGTCTGCCTCGAAGCAGAACTACCCGCACTACCAGAAGATGTGCTATGGCGTGTACTTCGCCGCCAAGAAGCTGAAGCCCTACTTCCAAGAGCATCCCATCACGGTCGTATGCACCGCCCCGCTGGCCGAGATCATAGGCAGCCGGGATGCATTCGTCCGGGTGGCGAAATGGGCCATCAAGCTGGCCCCTTACACGATCTTCTACCAGACTTGCACCGCCATCAAGTCCCAGGCATTGGCCGACTCCCTCGTCGACTGGGCCGAGACCCAGTACCTACCGCCAGCTCCCGACTCCACTCATTGGCGCATGCACTTCGATGGGTCCAAGATGCGCACCGGCCTGGGAGCCGGCATCGTCCTCACCTCTCCCAAAGGCGACAAGCTCAGATACACGCTGCAAATTCACTTTGCCGCCTCCAACAACGTGGCCGAGTACGACGCACTCATACACGGGCTCCGGCTTGCCAAAGAGCTCGGCATTTGCCGGATCCTATGTTATGGCGACTCGGACTTGGTGGTCCAGCAATCATCCGGCGACTGGGATGCCAAGGACGCAAATATGGCAAGCTACCGCTTCCTCGTTCAGCAGATCAGTGGGTATTTTGAAGGATGCGAGTTCCTCCACGTATCGCGAGCCGACAACGAGCCAGCTGATGCCCTGGCTCGAATAGGCTCCACTCGGCAAGCAATACCAACCGGTGTCTCTCTACAACGCCTCCTCAAGCCGTCTATCAAGTCGTCTCCAGAGTCCGATTCCATCTTCGTACCACCTGACCCCGATATAGCCGGGTCCGGCTCGAAGAACCAAGCAGGTGACCCGGGGACTTCGACAGTCGGCCCAAGGACATCAGTAAGCGGCTCGGGGACTTCCGTAGTTATGCCTGACCCGGGAACCGCCACACCCGGCTCGGGGACTGCGGTAGTCGGCCCGGAGACTGCACCAACACAACAGGTGGCGGCCGACTCCAGCATTTCACCACCCAGCCCGCCCGCCCTGGTCGCAGTAGCCACATTGGCAATAGAAGAAGTCGCAGCTCCATCATGGGCACAGTCCATCCTCAACTTCCTAATAAACCAAGACCCGCCGGCTGACGAAACAGAGGCAAGACAAGTCCAACGCCGAGCTGGAGCATACACAATCGTTAATAGAGAGCTCGTCAAGCGCAGTGTCACTAGAGTCCTCCAGCGATGCATCGAGCAAGAGAAGGGCATCGCAATCCTCAGAGATATCCACCAAGGAGAATGCGGTCCACCATGCGGCCTCAAGATCACTCGTCGCCAAAGCCTTCCGCCATGGTTTCTTTTGGCCGACTGCTTTGGACGACGCCAAGGAGTTAGTTAAACATTGCAAAGGGTGCCAACTCTTCAGCTCCAAGCAACACATGCCGGCTTCAGCACTCAAGACCATTCCCCTCACTTGGCCCTTCGCCGTTTGGGGACTGGACATGGTGGGCTCATTCAAGACGGCACGCGGCAACATGACACATTTGCTTGTCGCCGTGGACAAATTCACCAAATGGATTGAGGCAAAGCCGATCAAGAAGTTGAATGCGCCGACTGCCGTGACATTCATCGCAGATATAACAACTCGGTACGGCGTGCCACACAGCATCATCACCGACAGTGGCACGAATTTCGCCAAGGGAGCCTTGGCACGTTTCTGCGCGATGCAAGGCATCCGGTTGGACTTAGCGTCCGTTGCCCACCCGCAGTCAAACGGCCAGGTCGAGCGAGCCAACGGCCTCATCCTTTCGGGCATCAAGCCCCGACTTGTCGTACCACTGGAGCGTTCAGCCGGCTGTTGGCTCGATGAGCTGCCGACCGTCCTCTGGAGTCTGCGCACTATCCCAAACAAGTCAACCGGCTTCACTCCTTTCTTCCTCGTGTATGGTGCCGAGGCGGTCATCCCAACCGACATCGAGTTCGACTCACCTCGGGTAACCATGTACACAGAGACGGAGGCCAAGGAAGCACGAGAAGACGGTGTCAACCTGCTGGAAGAGGGCCGGCTGTTAGCCCTCAGCCGGTACGCCATCTATCAGCAGGGCCTGTGCCGCTACCACAGCCGGAAGGTCAAGCCAAGATCCTTCCAAGAGGGCGATCTTGTGCTCCGGCTGATCCAGCGAACAACCGGCCAGCACAAGCTCTCGGCCCCTTGGGAGGGCCCCTTCGTCATCAGCAGAGCTTTAGGCAACGACTCCTACTACCTAATCGATGCGCAGAAGCCGAACGCACGAAAGAGAGACGACTCCGGCAAGGAGTCGGAACGACCATGGAACGCCAACCTCCTCCGAAGATTTTTACAGTTGAAATACAGTATGTATCACGCTAACTTTTGTACTAAGTACGAGACAATAGCCCCCCCGAGGAGAGCTTGGGGACTGCCATCTTTTATCTATGAATGAAGAGTATCACGCTTATGACCTTGTCATTACATTTACTTTTTCCGTCCGGCACCGGGTTCGACTAGTCGGCCCGGGGCTGGCTGCCTGGAGTTATATTAGAAGTCCTACCCGCGGTCAGACAAGTAGTGTGCCGGCACCCAAGCCTTCTCTTGCCAAAAGTCGCAGTTCAAAGAACCGGCTGTCCGGCTGGCAAGAGTTAAAGGCAGGAAAGGACGCCCACACGAAAGACGGCTAGGGACTAACGGACTAATATAACAAATGCCGGTTTTTCTCCCACCACCGACCGACTACTAGAGTAGACGGCCGGCCGGCTTCCATTCACCTCACTTCAATCTAAAAAAGCTCGAGTACTTACCACCCCCAAAGGGGAAGGCGGCAAAGGAAACAGCCTAAGGACAAAAAGCATACGTAAATGGAAGCCAAACACGCACACAATAATATTTACATAAAAGACCTTCAAAAGGCCAGCATTCAACATAGTTTGAACACACCCCCAGTGGGTGGAACTGCGCAAGTTTAATAAAATTGTTCAAAAGGCAACAAGCAGGAAAAAACAAGGATGGCAGATTAAGCCAAGGGAGCGACTGGCGAGTCAGGCAGGTCGGTGGAGACGGCAGTGCCGGCTGGAGGAGTGGCCGGCTGGCGAACCTCGGCATGATCACCGCCTCCCGCAGAGGGCGCGCTAGCATGCGCCTCGTTGCTGGAGGCACGATCAGGCTGAGGCTGGCTGGCCGCTTCACCGGTCGGCTCAACGTCTTCGCCCTCCTCTCCTTCGTCGTCTTCGCCTTCATCGCTGGAGGTGATCTCCTCTGCCGAGTCCTCACCCGCTGCCGGGTCCAGCCCGAACCACTCCTCCGGCTGGGCAACGCCGTCGTCATTAATTTCAGGGGCGAAGACGCTGATGTCAGTACACTCGGCGATCGTCGGGGCGCACTGAGCGATAGCCGGCCGCACCTCCTCCAGCTCTTCGTCGGCCTCCAGCCGCCAGGTGCGCAGTTGGTCCAGGTTCAGCCCCGGATACCAGGCTCGGACGAACTCCAGCGCCCGCCCAGCTCCAAGCCGGGCTGCCGATGCCTTCCAGGCCTCGAAGCGGCCAACCGCAACCTCTAGCCAGTCGGCAGTCCGACTCGGGGTGCGGGGAATCGTCTCGCTTGGCCAGAGGGTGGCCAACACCTGCGCCCCGGCGCACTGGAGGTGGTGGAGCATACGGTGAGCCGGCTGCAGCCGGGCTTGGACCGCCAAGAGTTGCTCCTCGAGCGTCCGGCTCGCGTCCGGCGCGATTTCAGCCCCCGCCTACCGGCGCGCCTCGCGATGGGCCTCGATGGTTTGGGAGGCGAAGACGGAGTAGCCGGGAAAGTAGTCTGCGCGGAGAACAAAAAGCAGCACAAGTCAGAGCACAAATCAGGATCAAGGGGAAAGCAAGGAGTGAAGAAGGTGGCTTACCATCGATCAGATCCTCGATACGACCGAAGCCCTCGCTCAGTGCCTGCTTCGCCTCAGCCCAGCCGGCCGCTTCGGTCTCGAACTCGGCCCTCAGGGCGTCCTCGCTGTCCTGCACCTTCTTTAGGGCCGCCTTGTGGCTCTCCTCCTGGTCGGCCAACTTCTTGGCCAAGCGGTCACGCTCCAGGACCAAGGCGCTGTACTCGGCTTCCTTGGCGCGAAGGGCGGCCTGGGCCCCGCTGAGCTGCTCCCACAAGTCGGCATTGGCTCCTGCAAGCATGAAGACAAGAAAAATTAATAAGGAAGAAGTCGTCAAGGAAGATCCGACCCGGCTGCTCAGCAGTCGGCCCGAATCTCGGGGACTACACCCAGTGGGTGCGCTGACGCGCCCCCACATGAGATGAACGAAACAAAGCACGCACTCCGGCTACTGGTCAGATCCTCGGTTCTCCGACCCAGCTCCTGAGCCTGGGAGTTGAAGGCGGCAGCGCGGAGGTTATGATACTCCTGGAAGATCAGACAGGAGGCGAGAATAAGGTAGTCATCAAGGAAGATCCGACCCGACTGCTCAGCAGTCGGCCCGAATCTCGGGGACTACACCCAGTGGGTGCGCTGTCGCGCCCCCATGGAAGAAATCAAAGAACAAAACAACCCAGGTCAGAAGACTCACCCGGATGACGGCCCGTGTCGCAAGGAACTCTTGGGTGTATCGCTGCAGCGAGGCGGCCTGAGCTTGAAGCCGGCTCCGGACCTCCTGGGCCGCCACGTTCAGCTTGCTCGTCCCCCCGCTGGGGGTCCACTCGGACGCGCTGGTGCTGGCCGCCTCCAGGGCCTCCGCCGTCTGGCCGGCGCCCGCAGCTTGGTGCGGTTCCGGCGCAGAGACGCCACCCCCTACGCGCCGACACAATGCTGGCTGCACCTCGAGGCCGGCCCCTGCCTCCAGCTCGCCCCCGGCCGGCTGCTCTGGCGCCACAGCCGATTGGCCGCTTTGGCCCGCTCCGGTCGGCGTTGCCAGCGGCGCCCTCTCCATGAAGATCACGGAGTCCTCCCTCCTCTCCCTCACCGGCAGGTCTTGGTCGACCTCCTCCGACGGGGGCACTGGGATGTCGGGGGCCACGGCGCGGAGGGGAACGACGAGCAGCGGAGACCGGTTGTGCGAGGCCTCCGCCTCCGTCTCCGCGGCTGCCGCCTCCGCCCGGGCCTTGGCTGCCGCGTCGGCCTGCTCCTTGGTCGCCTGGGCGGTCCTTTGCTCCGCTGCCTCCCGCTCCTCCTGCGCCTCCCGTGCGTTCGGCTCCGTGGCCTCCCTAAGGTCGGCGCGGGGATCCACGCGGCGGGAGCCTGAAGACCCTCCAGTCGGCCCGACTGCGGAGCCGCCAGGACCCCGCTCAAGGGAAAGCGGTGCCCTGTCCGGCGAGCAAGGAAAGGTTTTGAAGAGTTTCGGTCGAAAGGGACAACAATATATA
>NC_041384.1:490651083-490669061 GCF_002162155.2 Triticum dicoccoides | reverse complement strand
AGGCATTCGACAACTTACGCCGAGATCGCCTGCGGCTGTTTCACCGCCTTGCGGAAGCGGACCGCCTTCGCGGCCGCCTCGTCCCGCTTGGTCGCCGCCATGGAAGCCTTGGATTTCTTCGGCCGGCTACCGAAGAGGATTGACGCGGCCCGCGCTTCTGCGCGCCGCTGCAGGCAGCCGGCGCTGCAGACGAGCCCGCGCCTTGATGATCAAGCGCCGGCTGGCGACGCGGGGCGACTTCGACCTCGACATCGTCCGGCCAGTCCTCGAAGCCGGCCCCGAGCCCCGCGCCTCCGGCCTCGTCGCCTTCCCCACGATGGTGTCTTCCACGGCGGCCGCTCCCAAGTCCGGATCGTCGGCGTCGTCCACCATGCGGCCGGAGAGGAGCTGGCGCTCTACCCCCGCGGCCCCGATCATCGGCGGAAGAAGAGGGTTCTGCTAAGGGCAAACCAACTGATCAGAGGCCGGCTATCATGAGGCCGGCTACCAAAGGAAGAAAGGAAGGAAAAACTTACGGCAGGCGGAGGGTTGGCGCGGGAATACAGCTCCTTGCCATATTGCCAATCCTCGGCGAGCTTGCAGTTGGAGATGTAGTTCACCATGTAAGACATCTTTGCATGAGGCATCTCCCTGGTGCTCAGCCTACACGGGTCGAAGCGGCCGCTCATCTGACAAATCATGTGAGGCCAGCCTTGGAGGGGAAGTACCCGGCGCTCCACGAAGGCGGCCACCAAGTCGGCTCCGGTCAGGCCCTCCGACTGGATCATCACCCGAAACCGGGAGACGGCTGCGTTCCCGGCCTGAGACAACGACCTGGCCCGGTAGCTCCACGAAGGTCGCCTCCCAGCCGGCGGGCCGGCTACATAAGCCGGCAGGTTGACGTAGTCACCTTGCTGGGCGACGTTCTTCACGTAAAAGTAAGACTTCTGCCAGAGCTTCACCGACTGGATCGGCGGGATGGGCGGGAACGGGTTGTTCTCGCCCGTCCGCCTCATGGCAATATAGGCTCCGCAGGGGGCGGGCACGCCCGCGACGATGGTGCCGAGCTTGCTCTGGAAGAATTCCCCCCAGAGCTCGAGCGTGGGTAGGACCCCAAGGAAGCCCTCGCACAGGGTGACGAAAGCCGACAACAGCATCACCGCGTTGGGCGTGAGGTGATGCGGCTAGAGGTGGTAAAATTCGAGGAAGGCTCAAAGGAATCCGCTCGCCGGAAGGCGGAAGCCGCGCAGGCAGTGCGAGCAGAAGATCACCCGCTCGCCCTCCTCCGGTGCCGGTGAAATCTCCTTCGCCGACGCTTGATGAACCCGCACGAAGTTCTCGCCCGGCAGGCGCCGCGTCCGGCGGAGGAACTCGACATGGTCCTCATGGACGTTAGAGCCATCCCACGAGCTTGACAGCGCCATGGGAGCAACGCGGCAAGGAGCAAGACGATGCGACGGCGGAGCGGCGCAGCAATGGGTGGCGGCGGCGGCGGAAAGAAGAAGAAGGAAGGCGAGGAGGGGCGGAGCGAGGGAGAGCGTGCGAGCCTCTGCCGCTCCCCCTCCTCCCCCTACTTATAGACCCGCGCGGCGGAGCCGAGGAGGCGTGGCGTGGGGGAACATGGGGATCAACTGCGCCCACTCCCCCACGTCCCGCGATTATTGCGCCCTGATGGCGTAATAAAATCGCCGCGGGAAGGCGAGCGGTCCGCGTGGGCCGCAGAAGATCCGCGCTCGGGCCGAGGCCTAGGAGTGGCGGGCCGGGCACTGGCAGGATCTCCTTGCCACGTGGCCCGCGGGATGGCCTGCGGTCAGCTCGCAGGTCGACCGCGCTCCCGCCTACGAGAAACGGGGCTTTCCGAAGACGGCGCGCACAAGAACAACCGGCCCCTCAGGGTAGGAAGCTGAACGAGCTTCTCATCCCTTTGTCAGCCTCGAAGCTCGACCAGCTTCGGGGACTACTGTCGGAGGAAATAACCATGGGTAGCCAAGCCGGCTCCCCCTGGCCCTTCTGGACAAAAATTACGAGCCCATCCGACCCTCAAGAATCCAAGACATGGGGCTGCCTTCCCCTCGCCGGCTGTTTCCCAGGCCGACTATCGGAAGGCGGCCCAACTTCAGCCTTCATGAAGAAAGCCGCGGGAGGGCTGGCTCCGAGGAGCTGGCCGCGAGAAGGCCGACTCCAAGAAGCCGGCTCCCATAAAGTGGTCGAGATCGTACCCTCGAAGTCTGCACCCACATAACGGCGATGTGACGGGGCGTAGCTACAGTAAAGCTTGCCACCCCCGAATCCCGGAGCACGCCTGGCACAGTGCGCCGTACGGGTGGCCATGACCCGTCCGACGCGGCACTGTTGCCACGTTGACCCTGATGTCATCCATGACGGGCTGCCAGAGTGGCCCACGGGCGGTGGGCCCCTTCAGGCAGAGAGACACCAAAGGCGGCCCGGCCTCCCCCAGTCGGCCCAAGATAGAGCCGGCTCTCCACAGCCGGCTTGCCACACCCTCGAAGGAGACGCCCCATTAAGGAGACAAGACGCGGTGAGGCTACAGCGATCACTCGCCGGACGGCGGCACTGTAGCCACGCCCACCTCGGCGAAGCCCTCGTCACCAGGATTGAGCAACAGTAACCAGCCACCGACAAGGCCCTGGATAGTGGGGCCTGCCTGTCGACCAAGGAGCCGGCAGCCGGCGGGACCCACCAGCCGGCAGGCCCCAGCAGTCGGTGCAGAAGCCGGCGAGAGCAGACACAGACGGCCGGGCCCCGCGCCCAGCCGGATTACCATAATATCCCCGGGGGGTAGGCCTATATAAACCCCCGGGACACCCATGCAAAGGGTTGACCCTGCTAGTTTTAAACACCACATAGGGAGGAGAAGAGAGCGGGCAGAGCCCTTCTTCCTCTTCTCACAAAACAGCTCAAGGACCATCGTGTAGCTACTTGTTCATCTAGTGATCATGCGGAGACCCCGCAGAGCAGCAGTAGGGGTGTTATCTCCATGGAGAGCCCCGAAGCTGGGTAAGATTCACCGGCATGCATGTCTTCGCCTCATCCCGCTTCCAGGCACCAGCGACGTCTTACTGGCTCCCACAATGATAAGCCACCCGTTGGCATATGTCGCACCTACCACCCGACAGGAACACGGTCCATTTTTAATCCAGGCGACTATTTGTTCGGTTTGATTTTTTGTTAACATCCTATTATGGAGTAACACGGTGTTTATTATAACCCGGCACGGTTTACATGGTAAACCGGCATCATATATAGGAGCTGCTATCTCCTCCAACAGGGTGGGTTTATAAAACTCCGCTTCAAGATTGGCCAAGCCAACTTCACGCTCAACGATGGCAGGTATTATGTATCTTAAAAATTTGGTCATATACTTAAAAAATTCGAATGTTTTGATTTCATGTATGCAGACATCATATTCCGCCTGACGGTACAACTGCGGTGGCACTTTAAGATTTTTTATTACAGAAAGTACTTTGGAAAGTTCATCACCCAAAGGAAGAGCAAGTTGCAGTAATTATGCACGGAGGCATACCAACATCAAAAGTATCAGCTAGCCTATTACAAGGCAACATGGTGCCCACAATAAGATCATTATTTTTCGCAAGGAAGAAGCAGTTTTAAACCGGCTTCCGGTTCAAGCTTGGCCACCAGCCTGGCCTGATGGTTGTGGATCATCCCGCGCCGCTTCAGCTTCAGTTTCTCTACCCAACGGCTGGAAATCAACAGTTGTCCAGTCGATTCCCATTAATGCTTGAAAGACAGCTTCATCATGGATCAGCAATGACGGGTCAATATCGGGAGCGTAAGTATGCTTACGGATTGGAGGGATAAGATTTTCCGATTCATGAATTGGTGCAACTATTCGCTTGTTCTGATTGTCATATTGGGCTTGATAATGAGACAAGTCTGCTTCTTCAGCCAATTGACAAGCTAGCGGACGCACCTCCCGGTTTATTGCTCGCAGATCCGCTTCACCAAACTCTGACCCGTCTTCCTTCAAGCTGGGATAGCCCTGAGCCGCTTCAATAGGATCAAAATCCGGCACCCAAGCTTTTGCCCGGATTAAGGCATTGATCGCACCGGTTCGAGCAGCAGATTTCTTCAGTTCTTCAACCCAGGCAGGATGCACCGACAGTTTCATCAGAGTGTCTTGAATCAAAGTGGGCGCCGGTTTGTTGTGGGATGCAGTACAGATGATACACTGTGCACCAGTGTACAATTATTTGATCAACGTATAGGCGGCTTTCAATTTCTTCCGCACATCTGAACCCAAGTGACCAATGCGTGTCCCTGAAATATTATAAAGGGTTAACAAACCGGTAGCTCTGTAAGAAGGCAGAATCAATTCAGAAGTCAAACTTGTTTACCAAAGATAGCAGTGGTCATGGCATTCACGTGCCGCTTTATGCTGGTCAGTTCATCCGCCACCGGTTTTAGTGCAGCCTCGGCATCGTCGGCTCATTTGATTAAAGCGGACTTTTCAGTGGCCCAATCCGCTCGCTTCTTCTTGAAGCTCTCCTTAAGCTGTTCCATGGCGCTTAAAGCGCTGGCTAATTCCTCTTTTGTTTTGGAGGTTTCAGCTTGTTGGGATTTCAGGTTTTCTTGGAGATCGGCGACTTGGTTTTCTTTCATCTTCAGCTCAGCCTGCATGCAGACAGTTATATGCTTCAACAAAACGGTACAAGGATTGAAGTACCAACCACATAACAAGTTATGCACTTGGCACTTGGGGGCTAATGCATATTCGATCTTCATCTTTCAATTGCTTACAAAGTCCCAAGATCAATACAAGTATTCAACTTGGCACTTGGGGTCTAATGGCTATTTGCTCGTATATATTCTGATGCGGCCATCTCAATTACTTAAAGTACCGGTTCAACTACGCTAAGTTGAACCGGCCCTTGGGGGCTACATCAGCAAATTTCAAAGCATTAAGATTTATATTAGTAAGTCCCGGTTTGAAAGAAGGTTACAAACCGGCCCTTGGGGGCTAGGAGAGTCAACAAGAATTGAAGCATACAAGCAAGAAAGACCATATGGAAGTTACCTCATATTTATCTTTCATCATGTTAACCAGACCGGCTTCATAGTCACGACTGGTATACAGTCGGTTTAGGTAGCCGGAATGGATATCTTGGGCGTTCAGAGTAGCATAAGTCGCCAGATCAGCATTCCACTTGCCTTTGCCAAAGGCAGCAAATTCTTCCTCGGCAGAATGTTTGGACAAAGCGACATGATTGCTTGGCTCTGTATGGCCAATGAAAGTAATGACAACCTCATCATCCTTGGTATCGTCGGTTTGCACTGGGGCTGTTGGGTTGTCAGTAGGCTTTACTGGACCGGTGGATTTCTCAATCCGGATGGAGCTTGTGGGCTGGTTGACAGGATTTGAGGTATCAATAGGTCTCTCTTCAGCAATAAGATTGTCGTCTTGCTGCGGTGGATCATTGGGTATATCCTCAGGAATAACTGCTTCAAGATCTGGTGTCTTGCCCGGTTCAAGGACGGCATCTTCTTCGGCTGCTTTGTCCAGGCGAGCCTTCTTGCTTGGCCTAGGTTTGGCCTTGAAAGGAATAACAAAATCAAATACAGCATATGTTCCAAGGCGATGTGCTGCAAATATTATGATAAGTATAGCTTACCCAAGCACCGTTTTGAGCGGTGGCAGCTGAGTAGCCGATGACTCGCTAGAGGATGAGTGGGAAGTAACCTGGTAATCGGAGTCAGATGGATTAAGAGGTTGACGAAAGCAGCCCGCTTTAGGACAAGCACTGACAAGCAAATTAGAGACCTCTGAGCGGCGTTTCCGAACCGGACTGTTCGGTAAACCGGCGGAGGTAACTACCTGGCCGCTGTGCCGAGTGGTGCGACGAGCTTCGTGCTGTTGGGTCTTCATAAGAAATTTGGGATCCAAATAAGCAAGAGGATGAGAAAATTTAACTTTCCGGTTTGCCTGACGGATTTTTAGTGAAGGCAAAGGTTCTGAATCGGAAGACAGAATAATTACCTTTGCAGCATCAGCATGGCTGGCTTCGGCATCATCCTGACAAATATCATCATCAATAAGACGCATGAAAAATAAGCCAAGTGAGTCAAGCCCTACCTCAAGGTCCGGATTATCCACATCATCATCAGGGGCCGGATTAGAGGATGCAGTGGTTCTTTTCCTGTGGGCAGTCTTCTTTACAGCTTTAGTCTTTTGCCAGGTTGCTCTTTCCGGTTTGTCTGGTTTTTCTGGTTTCTCCTGCGGCAGTTTCTTGCTCCAAAACGGATCATTGCCCTGATTACACAGACACTGATATTAAACAATGACCAGATATATCAATAACAGATTCAGCAAAAAGAAAAATCAAAGTATTACAGCTGGCGGTTTGTTGGTGGCACAGAAGGGAAGCAGGCCGTTTTTAGCACAGATGTGTTCCGGTTCATTCAGCATCTTATTCACAGACTCTGTGATTTCTTCATCGGTGAGCTGGATGTTGGAATGTCGCAGTGGGTCATCAACACTGCCAGTATACTCGCACATCAAACCGGAGCGCTGACTAAGAGGCAGTATGCTCCATGATATCCAACAGCGAGCGAGATCAACCCCTGTTAAACCGTTGGCCATAAAAGCTCTGAGCTTCGACAGTTGAGGAGCATATTTGCTTCTCTCCTGGGCAGTCAGCCTTTGCGGAAAGGGGTGTGTATTGCTGAGCCGCTCCGGACGAAAGCCAGGCAAGGGATTCTCACCAGCAGGGGAGGTGTCTTTGCAATAGAACCATGTCTGATTCCACTCTTTGGGGTGGCTGTGCAGTTTGGCGTGAGGGTATGTGACCTCTTTCCTTTTCTGAATCACCACGCCACCCAACTCCGTATTGGAGCCGTCAGTAAACTCAGTACGGCGGTTTAGATGGAAAAGGTCTCTGAACAATTCCACTGTGGGCTCCTCTTGAAAGAACGTCTCACAGAGCACTTGGAAGTGACACATATTTGTGACAGAGTTGGGGCCAGTGTCTTGTGGATGGAGTTGGAAATCGGCTAAAACATCCCGGTAAAATTTAGAACCGGGCAGCTTAAAGCCCCGGGCTAAGTGATCTACGAAAACAACGACCTCTCCTTCTTGAGGTGTAGGAGGGCATTCTTTGCCAGGAGCCCTCCAATGGATGGTATCTTTGCTGCCTAAAGCGCCGATCAGGACTAAATCGTCTAGTTGAGCCTCTGTGACGCGAGAAGGAACCCAATTGCACTCATATACTTGCTTGGCCATGATGAAATCTACAAGGTAGAAGATCCCGGTTCAAAAATGCATTGATCAAAGGTACATTGGTATGTGCAATGTTAAACCGGAGACAGATCTATCTAAACCAGAGTTTTATGAAGCAACAACATCTGGCGGTTCAACAAGGGGACTAATGGTATATACCGGTTTGGTAATTTTTTCTACAAGGTTAAACCGCCTGATCTAAGCATTGAAACAGCTGAGATTGCGGATGGATAAGTATGCAGAAACAGATTTCACAAGATTTCTCTATAGCGTTGGATCTGAAGCAAGTTCAGAAAATAAGAAAAATATTCAAAAGCTCAAAGCAGAACAGTATTGAATCAATGGGCAGAAATATATGTGAGATCTATGGTCTTGGGCATGGAACTAAAGGCGGATACTAAAAGCTACCGCTACACAGAGCAGGGGTTCACAGATGCATCCAGGAGTTAGTATATGAACATGAACAGGTGATGAACACTGCAAGAACACAAAACCCTAGAACAGATCTGTGTTGAGAAGAGCAGAAGGCTTACCAGAGTTGAGGAAGACGCGGAAGGTTGCCGCGGTGCTCTGGTGCGTTCAAGTTGATGCAGCAGCCAAGGTTGGTGCAGAAGTTGACGGCGGCGGCGGAACTCCGAGGCTGGTGACGCGAGGAAGACAAAGAAGAAAGGCACGAAGGGGAGAAAAGAAATGACCCTTTGGTCCTATTTATAAGGCAAAAGGACATGTGTCAGGCACGGCAATCAAGGGGCCACGAAACGGAGCTATCGCCTCGATTTCCGTAGATCTATTAAACAAGGAAGCATAATGGATAGCTTCGTTATGACAGGTGACGTCACTCCGGTTTACAGCAATCAGAAGATGACATCATGGCGGTTTACCAATTTATGAGAAGATGTTGAAGATGAAGTTTTTGTTAAAGGATTGACATGAACATGTTCAAATCAATCTGGGGCCTAATGTTGGGGATATTATTGCTGGGCGTAAACCGGCCTATCTGGGCCGGGTCAACTTCATCAGTAGTTCAAGAGTGCTAAAGCCCAAGAAGACAGATGAGGGCCTAAGGCCCGTAGTCGGTTTAAGACTTGTAGCTCTAAACCGGTATTTGTATATAAACTTGTATTGTAAGTTAGGAATAAGGAGAGACCAACCCGGATACGAATATGGACCGGTGTTGGGACTTTCTGAACCGACGGGCGTCACCCGTGTATATAAGGGGACAGCCCGGCGGCAGTTCAAGGACAACGGATAACAACTCGAGACTTAGGCCAAGCTTGTTTGCTCCCTAGTCATCGAAACCCCATCAATTCCATCACAACTAGACGTAGGCTTTTACCTTCATCGAAGGGGCCGAACTAGTATAAACTCTCTTGCGTCCCTGTGTCTGTTTTAACCCCTTCAAGCTAACCCGTCGCGATGGCTCCACGACTAAGTCCTTTCTCTTGGACATCTGCCGTGACAAAACCACGACACTGATAGTAGTGTTACTATCTACAAAGCTCGAATTGTCACAAAAATGTTTTCGACAAGTTCAATGTGTTGACTACAATGAGATTTTCTCACTCATATCGATGCTTAAAAGTCTGTCTGAATCATGTTAGCTATTGCCGCATTTTATGAAATCTGGCAAATGGATGTCAAAACTGCATTCCTTAATGGATTTCTCAAAGAAGAGTTGTATATGATGCAACCAGAAGGTTTTTTCGATCCTAAAGGTGCTAACAAAGTGAGCAAGCTCCAGCTATCCATCTATGGACTGGTGCAAGCATCTCAGAGTTGGAATATATACTTTGATAAAGTGATCAAAGCATATGGTTTTATACAGACTTGCGGTGAAGCCTGTATTTACAAGAAAGCGAGTGGGAGCACTACAAAATTTCTGATAAGTATATGTGGATGACATATTGTTGATCGGAAATAATGTAAAATTTTCTGGAAATCATAAAGGAGTTTTTCAAAGAAAGGCCTTGGTGAAGCTACTTACATATTAAGCATTAAGATCTATAGAGATAGATCAGGACGCTTGATATATTTTCAATGAGTACATACCTTGACAAGATTTTGAAGTAGTTCAGAATGGAATAGTCAAAGGAGTTCTTGCCTGTGTTGCAAGGTGTGAAGTTGAGTAAAGACTCAAAACCCGACCACGGCAGAAAACAGAAAGAGAACGAAAAGTCATTCCCTATGCCTCAGTCATAGGTTCTATAAAGTATGCCATGCTGTGTACTAGACCTATTGTGTACCTCATCATAAGTTTGGCAAGAGGGTACAATAGTGATCTAGGAGTGGATCACTGGACAGCGGTCAAAAATATCCTTAGTGGAATAAGGAAATGTTTCTCGGTCATGGAGGTGACAAAGAGTTCGTTGTAAAGAGTTACGTCAATGCATGCTTTGACACCGATCTGGATGACTCTAAGTCTCAATCTAGATACATATTGAAAGTGGGAGCAATTATCTAGAGTAGCTCCGTGCAAAGAATTGTAGACATAGAAAATTTGCAAAATACATACGGCTCTGAATGTGGCAGACCCATTGACTAAATTTCTCTCACAAGCAAAACATGATCACTCTTTGGGTGTTAATCACATAAGCGATGTGAACTAGATTATTGACTCTAGTAAACCCTTTGGGTATTAGTCACATAGAGATGTGAACTAATCGCATAAAGATGTGAACTATTGGTGTTAAATCACATGACGATGTGAACTAGATTATTGACTCTAGTGCAAGTGGGAGACTGAAGGAAATATGCCCTAGAGGCAATAATAAAGTTATTATTTATATTTCCTTATATCATGATAAATGTTTCTTACTCATGCTAGAATTGTATTAACCGGAAACTTAGTACATGTGTGAATATATAAACAAACAGAGTGTCATTGGTATGTCTCTACTTGACTAGCTCGTTGAATCAAAGATGGTTAAGTTTCCTAGCCATAGACATGAGTTGTCACAGTAGGTCGCGTTTTCTGTCATGCATGTACATCCATGACAAATTTATGACAGAATCAAGATAGTCATACCTGTGCTGTCGTAGAAGTGTTCCATGACATTGCCAAAATTATCATCACGGAAGTGTCCACTTCCATGACGATAAATCGTGCGTCACAGACGTGCTTTCGTCAAGGGTGACCGACCATGTCATCCACCGTAAGGGAACACCGTTAAGCTATCAGGTCAGATTTTTGATCCGATAACCCGTTAACACTCACGACCAATGCCGATTTTCCACGTGTAAAATTCTCATTGGCTGACGGATCCACGTGTGAGCTCCGCGTTGGCACATGTGTCACTCATTCAACGGTCGAGATGGGCCTATGATATGTTGACACGTGGACCGGCCCAAAAGTGGCCCACAAAGTTTAAATGAGCTGGCCCAACCGAAGGCCCATAAGATTTAGCAGACCATAATGGGCCGGCCCAGCTAAAGGCCCACAAAATTTAGCGGACCATAATGGGCCGGCCCAGCTAAAGGCCCACATGATTTTGTAGACCATAATGGGCCGGCCCAGCTAAAGGCCCACAAGATTTTGTGGACCACAATGGGCCGGCCCAGCTAAAGGCCCACAAGATTCTGTAGACCATAATGGGCCGGCCCAGCTGAAGGCCCAACATTCTCTATCAAATCGTCCCGTCAATGGCCTGTCCTGAACTTGTCATCAAAGCGGCCCATGGTCACTTCTGGCCCGATAATAGTCCGCTAAGTAATTGGGCCGAATTACGACATGGTGTATTTCCGGCCTGTTAAAGGTCCGGCTTCATTTGGGCCCATTTACAGGCCATCAAAACTTTCGGCCCATAAACGACCGTGAAGGATTTGGGTCATATTCGGCCTGTTAGAGGCCCACTATAGCTTTGGGCCACTTTCGGCCTATTGTCATTTTCGGCCTGTTAACGCCGGACGTAAACCATGGGCCATATGTGGCCCAACGTCATATTGGGCCCATTAACGGCCCATATAAAAATGACGATAATCTAGCCCGACCAAAGTTCCGGCCTGTTAAAGGCCCGTGTATTAGGTCGGCGCATTTACGACCCGTCCGAATTTCGGCCTGTCAAAGATCCGCATCGTAAATGGGCCACCATTTCGGCCTGCTAAGTCTAGTGGGTTATTTGGCACAATCAGGGCCCAATCTCACTTTCGGTCTATTAAAGGCCCATGTTTTTATGGGCTCGATATATTTACACTTGTAAACGGCCTATTTATACTAAGGGCCCAAATTATGTTTAGGCCTGTTAAAGGCCCACTATGGGCACAGGCCTACCAGAAAAATATGAAAGCTTATGCTGATTTAGGCCCAGATATTTTTAGTGGGCTACATGCCAATTTCAACCCGTAATCGTTTTAGCCCAATTGGAATGAGCCCGACGAATGTTGGCATGTTGGGATCCTACGAAGCTTTCGGCCGAATACATTACTAAGATAAACCTACACTATACAAAAATAGCATCGTAATTACTGCAGCCTGAGGCAGCATCATAAATGTTGTATCAAAACAAAATAAATTCCAACCATACAACAAAAGGCCTGTTGGCATAAAGTTTACAGTCCTTCCAGATAAAAGCACCATCAGATGTATAGAAGCACAAATCATTTGACCTGAGTGCTAATGTTTCAAGCTGTAGAATCTGATGGAGCAGCACGATCTCCACCTTTTTTCCGCCATTGCTCTTGAACAACGAAATGAATGTATGATAGTCTGGTTTCAAAACCATTCATATCTTGACGACATTTCTCAACCACTATTCTTGTTTCTGAAACAACGTCCATTAGGGATTGGACTTGTGTCTAGAGCATAGATATATCACTCTGTCTAGTAGGAAGATTTTGTTCAGTAGGCGATTTGGACGAGGTTACCTTGACAACCAACCCAGAATTACGCAAGAAGGTGCTTTTTGCACTGTTAGTGGAGAGATACTGACGCACTGCAGCAAGAGGTGACATTGTGCCTGTAGTAGCCTCGTCACCTTCAGGTGGTTGTGGCTGTTCAATCATTTGTTCCATAGCTTCCTGAAAGTTTGAACTTGTAGATTAGTGTACCAGATAAGTTACTAATGAGACAAAAACAAACAAAGTAGGTTAAACGTTTATACATAACTTATTTTGGTGAACTACTATAATACATTAGCATGTATTGTAGTGCCAACTACATAATAAAATCACTTTTAGAACATATGTCCATATAGCATGCCTACTGGATTGTGTATTTCCTCACATTCGTTGACATCTAACGATAAAGAGACATGGTTTAAAGTAGGATGAACATAGTATGACATCATTCATATCATGGTCAAACATATATAAAACAAACAGGCTATTTTATTATTGTGTGTGCACGTGAACATAACAACTAGATTATAGATCAAGACCAAAAGAATATCCTTCATCTCTTTTAAACCATGTAAGGTGAAATGATACGTTAAGACAACTGTGAATAAAAGTGAACAGAGTAACTGACATTGACTGTAAACCAAGTAGTTAAATGAACACATCACAGTACCAATCAGTTCAAGGCAGGAGGAGTAAGGACTTACAACAGCGGCTTGAACTGGTGTGCTCATGCCCTTCATCTTGCTGGTGTGGCAATCCTTGAAGATTTGCACTGCATTCGGTTCAGGTTCTTTTTGGTCCGCACGGGCTTTCCTCTGTATTTGTAACAAGTCAATATAGATACGATAATATCGCACAAAAAAAGAAGGAAGTAGCAGCTATTTACAAGAGCCTTGCAGTGTGCAATATAGCTACGAGATCCTGTTGTCTGTTGGAATTTCACTTTAGAACGGTTGGTTTTGTTCTTCAAACAGTTAGCCTAGAAGAAGATACACTTGTAAGGCACATACATAAATACAAGTTCAATATGTGGTCTGATCAAATACATATAGCCTACCTGATACTTTGGATCAGACCAGTGTTTAACGAGGGCTGTCCAGTCTTCATCTGTAATATATTCCACTGGAGATGTTTGGGCAATTTCATTGTTAGCCTTGCCTTCAAAGTGAGATTTTCTAAGGTGGTACCGATACTGTCGCAAAGCAGACTGAAAAACATGAGTGCATGCTTGTTTAGTTGCATCATCTTTCGGATCCAACTTGAACCTCATCTGTTGAAAAAAGAAAGTGAGTCTTATTAGGAGGAAGCTAGAAAGTATGGGACAGAGCAAGACAATATTACTAATTGCGATGAATAACATTACTTACGGATAAATGGTCAAGGAAGGTGTTAAACTGGGTATTGTCTTTCTCATTCCTGTACTGGATCCACGTTGGGAGGATACGTGCATGACACCTAATGGCAACGGCTGCCTCTGATACTAACTTGGCTGACTCTGTAGCATCACGTGGCCTTTTTAAACCTGCCTCAAAATGGATCTCCATTCTTCCTCCTTTAGATTTTGTTAATCTGTCAAGCATTATCCCTGATGTCTGTTTCCTCTTGCACCGTGGTGCTAGTTCAACAACGAATATGGAAAGTGTTAGTGTACATAAAACTGTGAGAGTACATATAAAGGAGCATGTAACTTGACTCGGTCAGGTACTGCCTAGGTGTTGATGCTCATGAGGTTCATCTGATCTTGCCAAGTCCTGTTGTGTCAGCAGTGCTTCGGAAGTAGTGTTAGGTGTGAAGGCAGCTTGGGAACTGGCCAGTTCCGGAGCAAACGGACGAGTAACTGGTTGAGATGCTGGTACAGTTGAAGCGGATGCTGCAGCTGGTGGAGCAGGTGATACTGTGTTTGTAGATTTAGCCAGTGGACTTGGACCTTCTACTGCACTAGAAGTACCAGCAGAATCTCGATGGCAGAACCTTTTCCGTTTCACCCGACGAGTAACAACACTCCCTACTATATTATTTTCCTTGCTCTTTTTTGACTTTGCCATGTCAAGTTGTACTCACAACACAAAAGAATAGAATCACTCTTCAGAACTCATTGATGCATGATACAGACAATCAATACTTTGATGTAAGACAACCGTATGAGGATGGAATATGTAAGAAAAGCAGGACAACATGACATATTCACAGCTACGATGTGCAAACTAAGCAGAAGGATTTTCAAGAAAATAGAAGTAACGCAAGCTAGACACCATATGAAAGATGCAACCAATATTACTCTGCCAAGTTAAAAGTGTCTTGTCATAAGTGGCAATTCAAAAAATTAGAAGCAGTACAACGTACAAATCAATGCAAGATGCAACCACTATCAAACTGCCATGTTAAAAGCATCCAATCATGAGTGACTGATGCAGGATACACAACAGCAGTACTTTGATGTAAGAACATGGTATGATAGATAGACGCAGTGTATTCTAGATACAGAAAGCCATGTCATATGCACATGTATAACGTATAAACTCAGCAGGTGCAATTTAATCAAAATAGAAGAAATACAGGCTAGACAACATATGCAACATGAAACCAATTATCACACTGTCAACCTAGAGCAAGAACCTGCGATGGTGGAGTATGAGAGATGACCTCATCATGTAGACTTGGGACTTCAACTTCATTAGCACTAGCAGTGGCAAATCTAGAGAGTCTCTGTTTGCGTCGGTGCGGAGGACCACCAACATCCCCTAACTTACTCTTTTCCTTCCTATTTTATGATATTGCCTTATGAAGTCAAAACCACAAGAAGATGAATAAAATTAGCTCTACATAACTGGTTGATGCATGATACAGACGAACACTACTTTGATGTAAGGCAAGCGCATGATAGGAGGATGGAATATATACAAAAAAAGACAGCATTTCATATTCACATGTACGATAGGAGGATGGAATATGTATGAAAAAACAGTAAGCGGAAGGCATTTCAACAAAATTAGAAGAAATGAAAGCTAGGCACCATATGAACATGCAACCAATATCACTCTATCAGGTAAAAAGTGTCTCGTCGTAAGTGCCATTTCAAGAAATTAGAAGCAGTACAAGCTAGAAGACAATGTAAGATGCAACCTACATCACAGTCCCAAGTTAAATGTGTCTTATGGGTAAGTGATCGTTGCAGGTATAAGTTGTAAGCTACGTAGATGCAATTCAACATAATCAGAAGCAATACAAACTAGACATCATACAAAAAACGCAACCACGTATAACAGTTCCAAGTAAGAGCAAGCACCTGTGATGGTGGAGTAGGGGAGATGTGCTCATCATGTACACGTATGTTCTAGAAACAGGAACACGTGTCATATTCACAAGAATTATGTGTAAAGTAAGCAGATGCAATTCAAGTTAGAAGCAATACAAGCTAGACATCATACGCAACATGCAACCACATATAATAGTGTCAAGTTAGAGCAAGCACCTGTGATGGTGGAGTAGGGGAGATGTGCTCATCACCTACACAGCTACGTTGACTGTCCAGCCTTGTGTTATCTTGCGAATCTTGTTGGGAGGATGGCGGAGTAGAATCTGTAGAGACCCCCTATTTGAGTTGCTCCGAAGGACCACCATCATCCACTGCCGGACTAATTTCCTTCACCTGTAATGATTTTGCATTGTGAAGTCAAACCAATAAGAAAAAGGAATAAAATTCGCTCTTCAGAACTCATTCATGCATGATACTGACGAACACTACTCGGATGAAAGGCAAACACATGATGCAAGGATGGAATATGTATGAAAAACAGGATGGTGTGACATATTCACACCTATGATGTGGTAACTAAGCAGAAGACATTTCAACAAATTAGAAGCACTGCAAGCTAGACACCATATGAAAGATGCAACCAATATCACTCTGCCAAGTTCAAACTGTATGGCATTTCAACAAATTAGAAGCAGTACATGCTAGAAATCATATGCAAGACACAACCTATATCACAGTGGCGACTTAAAGGTGCCTTATCATAAGTGACTAATGCGGGATATGCAAGAATAGTAGTCTGATGTAGAAACAGGAACACATGTCATATTCACATGCATTATGTGTAAAGTAAGCAGATGTAATTCAACAAAGTTAGAAGCAATACAAGCTAGACATCATACGCAACATGCAACCACATATAATAGTGCCAAGTTAGAGCAAGCACCTGTGATGGTGGATTAGGGGAGATGTGCTCATCATCTACACAACTACGTTGACTGTCTAGCCTTGCGTTGTCTTGCGAATCTTGTTGGGAGGATGGCGGAGTAGAATCTGTAGAGAACCTCCATTTCAGTTACCTGGAAGGACCACCATCATCCAATGCCTTGCCAATTTCCTTCAGCTTTATTGATTTTGCACTGTGAGGTCATACCGACAAGAAAAAGGAATATCATTCACTCTTCAGAACTCATTCATGCATGATACTAACGAACACTACTCTGATGAAAGGCAAAGTCATGATATGAGGATGGAATATGTACGAAAAAATGGACGGCTTGACATATTCACACCTATGATGTGGTAACTAAGCAGAAGGCACTTCAACAAATTAGAAACACTGCAAGACACCATATGGAAGGTGCAATCAATATCACTCTGCCAAGTTAAAACTGTCTCGTCATAGGTGGTGTTCATCAAACTAGAAGCAATAAATGATAGAAATCATATTCAAGATGCAAACCAATATCACACTGCCAACTTAAAGGTGTCCCATCATAAGTGACTGATGCAGGATACACAAGAAGAGTAGTTTCATGTAAGAAGGTGTGATAAACAGATATAGTATGTACCAAAAACAGGAAAGCGTGTCATATTCACATGTATCATGTGTAAGCTAAGCAGATGCAGATTACACTAATTAGGAGCAATACGAGCTAGACACCATATGCAACATGCAACCAGATATCATACTGCCAAGTTAGAGCAAGCACCTTGGATGGTGGAGTCACTACTAGGAAAAGGGCTATAGATAGGATTGACACTAATGGCGCACCAGGGAAGTAGTGCGCCACTACTATATACTAATGGCACACTAGTTGGTGATGCGCCATTAGTGTGGA
Source organism: Triticum dicoccoides (assembly GCF_002162155.2). Lineage (NCBI taxonomy): Eukaryota > Viridiplantae > Streptophyta > Magnoliopsida > Poales > Poaceae > Triticum > Triticum dicoccoides. The sequence goes on along the minus strand of NC_041384.1, from coordinate 490,651,897 downwards.
AGACACTAATGGCGCACCAGAAAACAGGTGCCACTAGTGATAAATTTTTATTATTATTATTTTTACATACATACTAATGGCGCATCCTATGTCTGGTGCGCCATTACTAGTTATTACTAGTTCTAACTAGTAATGGCGCACCAGACAAGGAGTGCGCCAGTACTGAATTTTTTTGATTCTTTTTTTTGCAAAACTACTAATGGCGCACGGTGAATGGCGCACCCTATAAAAATGCGCCATTAGTATATATTTTGATATCATGAATATTTTTAAATATCATGGGCACTTTTTGATATCATGAATATTTTTAAATTTCATGGGTACTTTTTGAATTCATGAATATTTTTTCAAATTTGATGATATTTTTTCATATTCAATATGATAAAATATTGAATATTCATGAGGACACTCGATCTCGATCCCCCTCCATCTCGATCTCGATTCCCCCTCCATCTCAATCTCGATCCCACCCGCGCCTCCTCTCCCCTCTTCATTTTTTAAAAAATAATAATAAAAAAGTGTAGACTACAATTGTTGTTAAACAACAATTATTACTGTTTTTATAAAAAAAATATTACTGTTTCATATTCATATTCATTTTCTAAAAAATTATTACATGCAACAAAAAAAATTACTTATGGCGCACCTCTGGCTAGTGCGCCATTAGTAAGATTTCCCCTAGCTAATTCCCTCCCTCTCGCCAGATCCCCTTCATCCCTCTCCCTCGCCCCCTAGCTAATTCCCCCCGCTGCCCTGACCCACGCCGCCGCCGCCGACCCCCCGCACCCTCCGCCGCTCCACCGCCGCCGACGAC
>NC_041384.1:490634011-490650740 GCF_002162155.2 Triticum dicoccoides | reverse complement strand
CTCCCCCGCTCCACCGCCGCCGCCGACCCCCTGCACCCTCCCCCGGCCCGCTCCACCGAGGCCGCCGACACCCCGCACCCTCCCTCGCTTTTTGATAATATTTTCAAATAACAAATCTGATGATATTTTCAAATAACAAATTTGATGATATTTTAAATTAAAAATAAAAAACAAATTTGATGATATTAAAAAAACAAATTTGATGATATTTGATGATATATTTTGTTCTAGTCCTCATGAAAATAACAAATTTGATAAAAAAACAAATTATTAGATGCAACAAGAAATAATGAAAAAAAGAAGTTACTAATGGCGCACCAGAGGAGGGTGCGCCATTAATATCAGAAAAAAAAAGTTACTAATGGCGCACCAGAGAATGGTGCGCCATTGCTATGAGTGTTTTTATGGCGCACCCCTCAACGGTGCGCCATTACTAACATTCCACCCTCTATAGCTGGATACCCGGCCCTTCGCCCGATACCTCCTTCCCTCTCCCTCGCCAGATCCCCTTCCATCCCTCGCCACACCCGCTCCGGCTCCCCCGCGCCGCCGCCCCCGCGCTCCCCGACCCGCAAAGCACGTGGCCGCCGGCCTCCCCACGACCAACCGAGGCGCCCAGGAGGACCGCCGTCGTCTTCCTCTTCGACTACGAGGACCCGGACGAGCTCGGACGCCCTCGAGCCACCCCTTCGACGCCGCCGCCGACTGGCCACGCCCGCCCAGGTACCTCTCCTCCTTCCTCCCTCTCCACCCTTCCTCCCCATTCCCTCCCTCCCTAGTTCTTCTTGCTATATGGATCAGAACATATGGAGCATTACTATTGCTATATGTAGCATTACTATTGTTCTTCTCTGAACCATTACCATTCCCTCCCTCCCTAGTTCTTCCTCCCCATTAATTTGCAGGATCAGAACAAGTTTGTAACAGGATGCTCTACAATGTTGATTAGGTGCATTACTATTGCTATATGGAGCAACAATTTACTATTGCTATATGCTCTAGTTTGTATCAATGTGATTGTAGTTTTTCTTGTCATCAAGTTTAGTTGATGTTTATTTAAATATAGCTTATATGATCAGCCACTCTATGTATGATTGTGGCTTGAAGGTTCTGGAAGAATGTTTTTCCTTCAAATTCTATCTGGTGGCATTGTCCTAGACTCCCTAGTTGTGTTGTTAATTGTGATTCTATTAAAATAATTGGGAGTTACTCACTGTACTAGAACTCTGTAGGTTGAATTTTGGTTAAATAATACTGACGTTATGAGGAGCAGAGACTTGGACCTTGTAATGCACTATCAGTACAAGGAGAATCGGTACAGATGCTCCGTTTACATTGCTGCAGAGGACCACCATCATCGCCTTCCTTACTCTTTTCCTTCCTCTTTCTTGATTTTGCCCTGTCAAGTCAAACCCACAAGAAAAAGGAATAAAATTTGCTCTTCAGAACTCATTGATGCATGATATTGACGATCACTACTTTCATGTAAGGCAGCCGCATGATAGGAGGATGGAATATGTATGAAAAACAAGACGGCGTGACATATTGACATGTATGATGTATAAAGTGTAAACTAAGCACAAGATGCTTGAATTTGTTAGAATCGATGCAAGCTAGAAACCATATGAAAGATGAAACCAATATCACTCTGCCAAATTAAAAGGGTGCCCTTACAAATGTATTTGACCAAATTAGAAGCAATACATGGCAACAGGCTAGAAATAATATGCAATATGCAACGAATAAAGGTGACTCATCGTAAGTGATTGATGCAGGATACAGAAGAGAGGTAGTTTCATGTAAGAACAAGGTTAACACATAGATGTAGTGTGTACCAAAAATAGGAAGGCATGTCATATTCACAGGTATAGTGTGTAAACTAAGCAGATGCAATTTACCCTAATTAGAAGCATTACAAGCTAGACACCGTATGCAACATGCAACCACATATCACAATGCGATGTTAGAGCAAGCACCTGTGATGGTGGTGTAGGGGAAGTGCGGTCTTCAGGTACAGAGCTACGTTCAATATCTTCATTTAGGCTTGCTGTTTCTTGAGAATCATGTGGAGAGGATGAAATTGTATTCTTTATAAGAGTATTGCGTCTCATATTAACCCACGCGCATGACTGTCTCATCATAAGCGATAGACGTAGGATACACAAGAACAGTAGTTTGATGTAAGAACATGGTGTGATAGGCAGATGTAGTATGTACCAAAAACAGGAAGGTGTGTCATATTCACATGTATAATGTGTAAGCTAAGGAGATGCAATTTAACAAATTAGGAGCATTGATGAGGGATACACAAGAAAAGTAGTTTGATGCAAGAACATGGTTAATAGAAGGGCTTATTCCATCTGTGCCCCCAATTCCTTAGTTGTGCTCAGTTTTTCCCACGCTTCAAACTTTTGCTCACTTTTCCCCATTCCCTTAGCTGAAACTCTCACAAATGTTCATAACAGACGTTTGCCGTCTTGGCCGTTAACAGACTTGTGGGGCATTGGACTCTGTTGACTGTGGCTGTGGCTTCGCTGGTTGGGTCGTGTTTGTGTTCATAGGACGGGCATGTTAGTTTGTTGGTAATAAATTAAAAAAGCCTGCTATCGATGGATGCAGCCTGCTATGCATGCCCGGCTTTGGCATCGATGTAGCCTGCTATGCAAGCAAACACCGCCACACACGCATCTAGTGACCTAGACCTAATCGCCTGCATGCACGTCGACACGCACGCTTCGATTTGTGCCGCCCGGTTGCCGGTGGATTCAGTCGCTCCGCAGCGTCGTTTCACGCATCGCAGGCATACGTGTCGGTGGCAGAAGGGGCAGGCTGCACGCACGGTCGCGTCCATATGTCGAGGCATTGGTTCACGCCGCAGGCTGCACGCACGCTCATGAATGGGAGGCAGGCAGCCGCCAACACAGAGCACGCAGAAGGGGAGGTAGGGAACCGCCAACGCAGAGCACGCAAAGCACGCTCGCATCAATTCACGTTCACACATTGATGATCGCATCTCGGTTCACGCACACACTGAGTCACGATCTACGCCGGCCGTTTGCGCGTGTACCCACTTCGTCTCCCCCGGCTATTTAAACTGCCCTCCATTGCCTCTTCTTCTACAGATCCATCTGCGCCTCCAACTTCTTCTCTTCTTCCCCCAAAAGCCAAAGCCGTTCCACTCAGCGAAGCGAGCAAGATGCAGTACAACGTGCCGACGTTCCAAGCGCCGCCCACCGTGCCGGAACGGCGGGACCCCACCAACGTCATTGTCGAGGAATCCCTCCGCGTGTGGGTGTTCTCCCGCTAGAGGGGAAGCACTGAGCGTGCACGGGGGTTCCTTCGTGCGGGCTTCCACCACCTCCCGGCGGGCTCGCCGCCCATGTTCAACCTCGTGGAGCAGCGTCCCCACGCCAACGCTCCAGTGGTAGGGCTCATCATCCACTTCACCAACAGGTTCGACGCCTACTACCTGCTCGGCAAGGTGTATTGGTGTGGGTGCGAGTTCATCGCATTCACGACCTATAACATCTTCACCGACTTCGAGAGCGTCTTCCCCGCTCGCAACCGCATGCACAGCCTCCCGTACTACCTCAGCGACAACGGCCTTGAGGAGGAGGAGTACTGAAGCCGGCGGCGAAGAATACGGTGTTTCCCTAGCTACCCTATCTATCTACTATGTAGTGTGAGTTTGGCGTGTGTGTTGCCCGAGCTATCTATGTAAGGTTAAACTATTATCTATCAGTGTCTATGTAAGAACTTATGTTGCCCTAGCAACCCTATCTAAGTTAAGTTATGTGTGTTATATTAATGCTTTGTTATGTTTGTATTTTGTTTGTCCCAAGTTTAGACACGGCTAATTGGCGTGGGAAAAATTAACCAAACAAACTAAAAATGATGTGTTTATAGATGCCTTCTAAAAATAAGAACATATTGTACATTTGTACACGGCTTTGGTTTGAGAGCTCTGTATTTTTTAGGTATTCAAAGAATACTTTGGTTTTCAGAAATATTGAAGTATCAAATACTTTGAGATATTTGGCTTTAGTCAAAAGTGTAGTTTTAACTACACTATGTTTGAAGTATATAAAAAAGAGGGTTAGACCTCTTTTTCTAATCATGAAGTATTGGTTCGCTAGGCATAATAATACTGAAGTTTGCAAATACTTTGATTCTAAAAAATGAAGGGACCCATAAAGGAAAGCCAAAAAAATTCCTCAATGAGATAGAAGAGATTGGGCAATCAAATTAATGAAAAAAGCAATCAGAAAAAAAAGAACAAAGCAATCCTTCCTAAACAAAAAAAGAAACATCGCTTGTTTCTGTGCTTCTTTTTGGGCCACCGAACTAGGTTTTTTTTAGCAGAACTGACAAACTCGAGGACAAAAGTTTGGCAAGTGCGAGAGAGAAGAGATGAACTTGATGTATATTCCTTGTGCTCCTCAAGTAATACTTACTGTCATCTGACGAGCTATGGTATGATCCAATACTCGAGGTTATTAGCTAACAAAATAATCCTATCACTGAACTGGTAGTTGTTTTCTGCCGAAACTGAAAGTGTCGAAACTTAACAGTAAACTGCATACATTCAGTGATCGACAGTTGCACTAAACAGAGTTGCATTTGAGATAAATAGACTTGGATTCCTAAACAGTGGCAACAGCAGTAGACAAACATCTCTAACGAGAGATGGCCATCAAGTAAAAAATTCCTAGAGCAAGTATTCCTAAAGCTATTAGATTGGATTGCTTCTTCAACTCAATCAGCTGCTTGAAGTTCTTGTTCATCTTCTTCAAGTCCGTCTTCAATTCGACATCTACCACCGTTGGGTATTCCGGACGCGCTACTGCTGCCGGAGCGGCACTGTCATGGGGCAGATTGGACTCGTGGATTGCATTCCCCCTCGAATCCAGCAAGCCCGACCCTTGAAGCCTCTGGATGTAATCATCCATCCACTCGAAATGGTGGCATTTCTTCACGATCTGAAAACGAAATCATGTAACCTAAATCCAAATCTGACAGATTTTTTGAGAAATTAGAGATAAAGGATGCGAGGAAAACTTAGATCTAACCTGCCCCTCCGGCTTGCTCTCGCATTTGACGAACTCGCGCCCAAAGTTCCCATTCTCCTCCTCCTTCGAAGTCAACCGCTTCATTGGCGCAGTCCGTGGGCAGTCAGGGCATCGAGTCATCGGCACTGGACCATACACCGGCCACGTGGAACGGGGGGCTGCCGAGGAGGTCGACATATCGCCCGAGAGGAAGAAACAGAGGAATCGCTTGAGAGGAAGAAGAACGAGAAGATGGGGAAAGAAACAGAGGAATTGCTCGATCTGCTCGATGCCTTTGTCTGTCTGATGGAGAAGAGGAGAAGGGGAAGCTATATTGACAATTTGCCACCTTGTATTTTGCAGTTTCAATTTTTGAACCAACTCTTAACACTGACATGTGGTGGTCATGTGCGAAAAATACAATTTCATATGTAAAGTGGGGCAGATCGTAAAAAACCCGAGAAGGATAGTGCAGTAGCCAATCAGGATGCATCACGCAGATCGCGCATGCCTGCCCCACATCTGACGGGTGGTGTTTGGCGCTTGGTAGGATCCGATGGCGCATGTTCGATGCTAGCGTTTGCAGCATTTCTACGGGATTATGAGCGAGGCAACGGGGTTATTAGGGTTTGACCAGATTTCAAATGGCCATAATTAAATTAGAAAAAATCGCAAAAATATAAAACAAACGTAGTTCGTCCGTTTATGAGACCTAGTTACCATAAAAAATATAAACTCGGTATAGGGGCATTTTTTTGAAAAATCTTTTTTTGAAGTGATCTGTCGAAATCAAGTTCAAATGTTTTTAAAAAATTCAAAAAAAAATCAAAATTTTGTAATTCTTGCGCACATAGCCCTCATATGTGACAAGGTTATGAGAAAAAAAATATAAACTTGGTGTAGGTCATTTTCATGAAAAAAGTCTTCACACAAATGAGCTATCACCTATGAACATTTTCAGAGTTCGTAGAATAGGGAGAGAGGGTTTAGGGTTTGAAAAAAAAGCAAAATAATTAAAAAAATCAGAAAAATCTCCATAGCTTCATTTTGGAGTGAGTAAGAAGGATCTGAACTTACTTTTTCATTTTCATATCTAAAACGTGTTATTTGATGGTTTTGAATTAAAAGCATATTTTTTCAAAAAAATGTAGTAATATGAATATTAATCAATAAATAGTGAGACTTTGTTTTTACCCTATATATATGGAACAAGTGTTAATAAAAATATGTATGTCTCATTTAGGCAAGGTCAAAAAAAACTTGATTTCAAATAGGGCTATTTACCCTAGTTTTCGAGCTCGTTTCTAGCACATTTCTCATTCGGACTGTTCACCTACGAATATTGGACTTCAAATGCTCGATCAAATACACCGCACAGAGCAATGAACCTCCAATGTTCAACTTCAACTTTGACTCGAATCAAAATTTTGGCCCAAATTCAAATATTGATTTAAATTCAAATTTTGATGGAAATTTGAATTCTGACTCAAATAAGAAACCAAAGTAGAAGCAACATTATTACAACTGATAAGTTATCATAGTAGCTCAAATCTACCAAGTTTTAAGATGCCAACATCTTAATACAAATCTACCAAGTTTTAAGCGATCCACTCGCCCTCAAATTGACAACACAAACATTTCCCAACAACTTAATTCAAATTTTTGACTTGCTCCTTGTGTTTGCAGTTGGCTTCACCATCTTGCTCCTGGTTTCCCTAGTTGAGATGCTCTTTTCTTTCAGACTCTTGTTCCTTTTGATCTTGGGCTTTACTTGGGGTTTTCCTCGTGGAGGTGCTAATGGAGTAGTTGCACTCGCCGAGCACTTGACGACCATTTGACGGTCATCTATGGGTTCAGTAATCTTTATAGGCACAATTGAAAAAAAGTACGCCCTCCTCTTCCTCTCTTATAGATTCAAAACCATCAAAGTCCATGGTTTCAAAATCTTCTGCTTCTTCATCTCTTGGCCTTTTCTCCCTAGAGCTGGTAAATAAAATTATAAGCCATAGGCAAAAAAGAGAACAAATGCAAACAAAAGGGTAGCTGCATTCTACCAAGATGCTTCATTTGCTGCTGCATTCTCCACTGCATCTTCAGTCTCCATTGCTACTGCATTCTCCTCAGCATTGGCTGCTGTCCATCTTTCCTCCTCTCCAAATGATGCATCCATTGCATTGGTACAAAGCCTAGCAATATGCCCCAGAACTCCACATTTTTTGCAAGCACGCTTCTTTGGTAGACGACCCTCCTCACCTGCTCTAATCCTCTGGTTCCTTGGTCTTCCTAGTGGTCTAGTAATGACAGGAGCGTGGAGTTTGAACCCTGGATCTACTATGTTCCATTGATCTTTCCCCAATAGTGCAGGCACATTGTTAGCATAAGCAGCCATAAATTTGGCAACAGAGAAATACTCACAGCAATATTGATCAACTTCACCATCTGCACCCCCGATAACGGTCATCAGATGTAGGGCATGTATGCATGGCTTCCCACGGATCTGCCATTGCCTACAAGTACATTCTCTAGTACTTAGGTTCACAGGATACCTCCATACCATATTTTTAGTGTCAGTATAGGTAACCTCTCCCTCATATGTACCAGATCGAATACATTTCATCTTCAGTCCTCTTGCCTTCAAGTGCAATGCCTTAATTAGTGATGGGAGCATTTGATGACAACATATTGTGTTTCTGCAATTCTTTTGCGAAGATCCATCTTTATCATGATCATTTGCCTCATCTTGTCAAATGCTTGCCACAACAAGAGCCCTTTCACTGACTTGAACTTTGAATTGAAGCATTCTGCAAGGTTACTGGTCACATAATCTACTTTGCTGATTTTGTTGAATTTGCTTCTTGACCACACCTTGCCATGATGTGCATCCATGTACTCCTTCACAAGATGATTTTGAGCATACGACACTCTCAAATGGTGTTCATGCTTCCTTTTGCTGCATGTGTATGATGCTGGCCATAAGTTCTCATCATAAACTTTACCTTTGAACTTCTTTTTGAAATTATGCGCTAGGTGTCGCATACATTCCCTATGCTCCACTCCAGGAATACAATTTCCACTGCACTCTCTAAACCCTTGCAAGCATCTGTGTGTATAGCTAAACTTGGGGGTGTGCCTATAATGTTGCGCAACTGCTGCAGAAACCAGACCCAACTTTCCTCAGACTCTGCCTCCACCACACCAAATGCAACTGGGAATAGCCAGTTGTGTCCATCAACTGCAGAAGCTGCTACTAGCTGTCCTCTCCATCTTCCAGTCAAATGTGTAGCATCTACAACCAAATAGGGCATGCAACCATCTAGAAACCCCTGCCAGCAAGCCTTGAAACAAACAAAAGCCCTTCTGAAGCACTCCTTCTGAAATGACTTCCCTTTTATTTTGAATGGAACTGTATGCTTGTCAATCTCTACAACACTCCCTGAACTTGCCATCTCCACTTCAGCTTTGAAAGTGTAAAGCAGCTGAAAACTGTCATTCCATTGACCATTAATTCTGTCAAGAGCCTTTTCCCTAGCATTGAAAATTCTCATGTAAGGAATTTCTATCTTGTACTTCTCAAAAAGCTTCCCATGGAGTGCTGTTGGACCAAGTCCAGGTTCTTCTCTCAGCCAATCCAATATAACATCTGCCACCCACCTAGTTTTTGCTAGCTTGGTTTTAGCCTTCCCCCCTCCCCCTCTAGGTGGACAGGTGTGCTTGTGTGGGTTTTTCTTTATCTGAAACAAAATAAAAGGGTAAAGAACAGTTAAGAAACCTTACTCAACGATCTGAATCTAAATTACTAACTGAACTTGGATTACCTGAATATATTTGCTCTTTCTCATATGAGATGCATGCAACTTCCACCTACACCTAGGATATGGACAAAAAAACTGTGAACCTTGTTGGCTCACTCCTTTTAATCTTATAGGTGTTTTCAGATATAATGCACCATGTTGTTACTGCATTCCGATAGTCCACCATTGATTGGAAAATGGTACCTACACTAAGCTCAGGTTTTTCCCTGTTCCACTCAATTGTTGGCATGTCATCACCATCGTATTCATCCTCGATTAAGCTGTCCATGTTCTCCACCTTCTCTTCATCGTCAGTGTCATCAAACCTAGCTTGGCTGATGGGCTCCTCCATATATTCGTCATCCACTGCTTGCTGACTGGCTACATCGACCAGTTCAGGAAACATCATCTCGTCTTCATCATCATTTGTAGGCACTGCCTCGTCAAGTTCTGCATCTTCTTCTACACCAACTGCAGAAGGTACACGAGAAGCAGCAGCTGAATTGGAACCAGAATTGGCAGCAGGCATGTTGTGGCTCCATGAACCACTTGCTTTACTTGGTGTCGACCTACAAGGAGTGCCGAGGTGCTGGCTATTAGCACAGACAGATGATGTCTGAACTCCCTTCCCCTTCGCCCGTTCTGCGCGTGGCTGAAGCACATCGATTTGGAGTTTACCGAATCGGCAGCCAGCAATCCCAGCAGAAAGCAACGGCATATGATCGTCGCAAGTTAGTGGGAGAAATATTTGCTCGTCACTGCTGAAGTAATTCAGTTCAACAGCATCGGCATCACTCCAGGGATAGGTGTTTCGGAGCTCAGCTTGCAAATCTTTGAAAGACATGCTGGTTTCTACCACTTTGGGATAGAAAAATGATGAAATCAAATGCGGTTTAGTACCACGCAGCACACTAGTTTCCATTCTAATCGCCAGTCGGAAAGCCAGCGCGGGATCAATCCTATTTTGTTGGGGAAGGAAACAAAGGCTTCAGTTAGCTGGGTAAAATCGAGCACAAATTCGAATGATTCAAGCAAACAGAAGTCAAATACGGCTACAATATGACTTAGAACGTCAATTTGAGAGGAAACAATGCTTACCCAGGTTTAATCCATGAATTATCTCCCGCGGATTCGACCCAATCCTCTCCATGATCGACTGCATTCCGGGCGTCCTCACTCAACATCGCAATGTAATCCCATATGGGGGTGGGCTATATCTGGCGGAGACGCGGCATCGCCGACGAACGGACGAGGGCATAGGGTGGAGGAAACAACTGCGGTGGATGCGGCAAGACGCCGGCGGAGGGGGCGGGGCGGTGCTGTGCAGTGCGGCCTGTCTAGATCTGTTTCAGATTCAGACAAACTGCCCAATACGTGTCTCCTTGCGGTCCCACCCGTCAGCAAGCAACAGTCAGACGAAGACTCGGCCCCACTCGTCAGCAATTAACGGTCAATGGACGGTCAAGACGGCAAACACCCGCTATGAGCATTTATGAGACTTTCAGCTAAGGAAGAGGGGAAAAGTGAGCAAATGTTTGGAGCGTGGGGAAAAGTGAGCACAACTAAGGAACCAGGGGCACTAATTTAAATATCCCTTAATAGAAAGACGTAGTATGTACCAAAAACAGGAAGGCATGTCATATTCACAGCTATAATGTGTTAACTAAGAAGATGCAATTTACCCTAATTATAAGCATTACAAGGTAGACATCATATGCAACATGCAACCACATATCACACTGCCAAGTAAGAGCAAGCACCTGCGATGGTGGTGTGGGGGAATTGCGGTGATCAACTAGAGAGCTACGTTGAATATCTTCATTTAGCCTTGATGTTTCTTGAGAATCATGTGGGGAGGATGACACTGCACTCTTTAAATGAGTAGGGCGTCTCACAGTAACCCACTCGGGTGACTGTCTCATCATAAGTGATTGACAAGGGATACAAAAGAGCATTAGTTTGATGTACAAACATGGTTAATAGACATATGTAGTATGTATCAAAAACAGGAAGGCGTGTCATTATCAAAGGTATAATGTGTAAAGTAAGCAGATGCAATTTAACCAAATTGGAAGCAATACAAGCTAGACACCATATGCAACATGCAACCACATTTGACAGCGCGAAGTTAAAGCAAGCACCTGTGATGGTTGTGTGTGGCAATTGAGATCATCAACTGCAGAGCTATGTTTACTGTCTCCAACTGCTGACACTGCACCCATTAGAGCGCTGAAACGCTTAGTGCTTATCTTCGAATTACACTGGAGCGACTTCTGTCTTTTCTTTTCTGCATTCATCAACACTGCGTCAGAGTCTGAAATACCCATGCATAAAAAAACAATAGTGTGAGTATGGGTGAAGTGTGTGCACAATTAGTACAGTGTAAAGGTAGCAGATAGCAGGTCGGTGAGAAATAAATGACGGGAGACATATGATAGCTCTACAACATGCATGGCACACTAAATTACTACAGGATTCTATGAAAATAACAGTCGACTGAAAGCAAATAGGTCAGTCCATTTTTTCTGCATCGTCCGATGTACAAAGAGCGGGCAGATCGCCTTCATCTACCTCCAACCAGTTAGTGTTGACAATCTTCCTCGAAACGCCAGCGACCACCGGCCTAGTATTCCTCCCCTGCCCGCGCCCTCCCCTCGACCTCACCACACCGCCGTGCTTGGCACCGCCCCCCGGCCATCCATTCAAGCCCCGCTGACCTCCAGATTGGGCGCAAGCATCTCCTGCACCCCACACCCCTATGATAGACACCGATGCGCCGCTTCCCCAGGGAACAGGCGGACTAGGTGCTCCGCGCGCCTAAGCGGGTGCTGCTTCTTTTAATTGCGGTTCGACTGACCCTGAATTGAAATCCAGGCGGGCTACTGACCTCTAGCAAAGGTGAAATAGTAAAAGGGAGGAAACCTTGTGCATTTAGTATCACAAAGAAGATGCAGTAAGAAGCGCTCAACTAGTTTCTTTCGTGGGATGAATACGGTGTGAGCGGAGACGTAAGATTTGCATGAATAAGGGAAGAGGAGTACCTCTTTCTCCTGGCAGTGTTGTGTCCTCCTTCTGTTTTTTCGACGATCTTATTGTTGTTCGTCGGAAACCAGAAGTTGTGGAGGACGGTGCAGCCTTGGACGAACCCATGGCCAAGTTGTTGAGTGTGGTGCAGTGGCCGTCTATCGGCGGCGGGGAAGCAGATCCAAGGCGGCGAACGACAGTGTAGCGGGAACAGCTTCGGTGCGGTGGACGGTTGCGACAGTGGAGCTGGAGCAGTGAGGCGCAGGACGGCGTGGTTAGAGTGGTTCTGGTACGGCGCACGTCGGTGTCGATGTCGTGGAGGCAGCTCTGCCTCGGCTTCAACTGCTAAGTCCTTAAGGGCGTTGCGGTTGCGGTTGCGTTGGATGACAACGTCGGGGTACCGGCTCCGGCGTGATGAAGGAGGGCGGCGGTGGATTGGCCGCTATGGGGTGGAGGACGGAGGAGGCTGGGGTTTCGCGGCTAGTGGAGAGGGCGTTTTCGCGCCCACGGAGTATGAATGGGGAAACGGAGGGAGGCGGGGAACTAGGGGGGAACAATGTTTCGGTTTAAGACGTGCTTGTTTGAAATTTGGGGAAAGTTACAAACTTTGCCCCCATCTAAAATTTCGGACATATTGCGGGTTGGGGGTAGGACAGTCATGTCAGGTGTCCCAAATGTGGGCGGGATAGATTTTGGCCGAGCGCATGGGTAGGCGCCCACGGCGTATGAATGCTTCTCGGAGGCGGTTGAGACTAGTGTCTTGGTGAAGTTACAATCCTACCCCGGTTTAGACCTTTGGACATCAGGCCGATTGTTGGAGATATGCCCTAGAGGCAATCATGTATGATGATATTTCCTATGTGTTTATGAATAAAGATAGTCCTTGGACATTATCAATGATGTGTATCAGCAAGTACGTCACTTGTTTGTGGGGCTATGCATTGTATGATGACTGTCCTAAAAGGTCCCTAGTCGAAAGGACTGTGTGGACGCGCATCCAACTAGACTAGCACATGACACGGTCGATGGCTTGGTCTCACTAGCCATGGAGCATTGGATGCTAACCGGATAATATGGACTTGGAAGGATCTGGTCAGATTCGACGTAGTCGGATCCGAGTCGAGATAAGGTCCAAGTCGGACAGACCCCACTATGAGACGCAACGATATGTCATCTGTGAGTCTCTAGTACAACATATGTTCTATGTCCTAAGACCTGAGCTGACGCATGTACTCGGGATGGTGACAGACTTGCTTTGGGCCGACCAAACGCTACTCCGTAACTGGGTAGTTATAAAGGTAGGTTTCGGGTTTGTCCAGAACCATGCTGCGAGACGTGGTCGAGCAAGATGGGATTTGCCCCTCCGATCAGGAGAGATATACTCTGGGCCCCTCGTGTGATCCGACCAGGATAAGCGTGGCCATGCGACAAGGATTATGAGATAATCCGGTTTGTGGTCGGTATCACTGGAACGAGAAAGAGGTCGGGCTAACACAAGGATGACAAACTCGCCTTGAGCTCGACAACATATATCATGTGGCAAAAGGAATGGAAGTGTGATGTATAGGTTTGCTAACTAGCTTCATAGTCTGCTTGGTGTTCGGCATGCCTTGCTAGAGGCCGCTACCAACCGTGCAGTTCGGAGGTGATCCGAACTGCGACCAAGCCGACTTGAACCTAAGGAGTCGCGCGCTTAAGGGAAGGAACCTACGAGGTCAGATCTGAGGACACTGATCGGATGTGATCCGAACTGTATTCGGATTGTGGCCGAGTAGACTTATGGGCTTTAGGGTCCGTGCGAGGCCCAAGTGTTGAGCCCGCGATGGACGCCTATATATAGTGGAGGTGCCGCACACTCACACGGTTGATCGCTTCGGTGCTGTCACTAGGGTTTGCATGTGTTGCGAATAGACACCTCCACTCGCTGCCGGTTCTGTGATCGGACCTAGCAATCCGCTGCACGACGTTCCTCCTGCACGCGCGGATACCGTTAGAGGCAGTGCACTTGCGCCGCTCCGGCGAACCTGTACGTGAGAACCGACCACCGGTTGTACGAGGGAGATCGGACGAGGAGGAGACGATCCACGCGGACGCGCTGCCCCAACTCTCCTTCCGCTGCACGGCACTGCGCGTCTAGTGGTAACGAACTATGATCCATCTCTCGTAGCATGTTCTTGGTTGTTCTGCGCGTAGGTAACTTTATTTTGCAGTCGACGCACCCTACCGTAGATCCTAACACCGATAGGCTACACGGGCCAGAGTCAGGGCAGTAATTTCCTACCACCAAAACATTAGTCTCGCGCGGTTTTGGGTGACCAGAGGCCTATTTGGCGCTTTGTTCAATATTTGGGAGCAGACGCATTAACGTTTTCGGTTCTCTTGAATTGAACTTTCAGGATTTGTCAAACTTCACAAATCTTTACTCTTGAAAACCCTAAAGCTACGATTATTTTGGAATGGAGGGGGTACATTTGAATATACATTGTACATGAGTATATATTAAAAAATATGCAACTTACCTTAGTTCATGCATGGTTCCAGATATAATCTCCTTGGTTGCAAAAAAAAAAGTTAGATATGCGTATGAATATATATAGCTTGTTCAAACTCACAACAAAGATTGATGCCCCTTTTACATCTGATTTACAAATGCCATTATCTCGGGTTCAAATAGATGAATGCACTTCCTATGAATTCGAATCTTCGAAACCCCCTTTATGTTGAATTCGACATGTATTCTATTTCGTAGCTAACAATTTGGAATATATCCATGCAAGTGACAAATGTATAAAGTGCTTCACACTAACAACATGGAGTGCACTAATTAATGTTTATATATGAATTGCAAAAGCATCCATTGCCTGTATTTCAAACCGCTCTCACTCTATGGATCAATAATATGAAATAAACACATGCACATGCTATAATTCAATAGAGTATGGGTGTCTGATAGACCGATTTTCGTCCATACGCAATTTGCAAAATTCATGATCTCATCCAAAAATAATGATGCCATTTATATTTTAATTTAATGTGTAGAACCGCCTTTTACACGTAGATGCACTATGCCTCGTCCCGTTCTCACAAACGCGTTATATATCTCTCTATCTAACGCATAAGTGCACACACTTTATATGCATCGGCATTTCTCTTTCACACATGCTCACAATCTCTCTCAGGGTGCCGGGGTGTCTCACGCACATGCTCTCTATATTTCTCTCTCTTTCTGACTACTATGTACCAGTCTTTTCACTAATCTCAGTTGGAAAACACTATTTCTCTCACATGCATATATACACATGCACGGTCTCTACTAGCCCTCTATGTACGCACATATATGTGCCTACGTGTCTCCCGCACACACATTATCTTTAGGCCTCTCTCACACACATTGCCCCCGACACACTTCTCTCTTAGTAGTTGGTAGATATGATTTCATCATATCATTCGGTAGGATATCCCTGGCTGTTAGGCTGGATGGTAATACGAGGGAAAGTTTTACCCTAGTTCGAATCGGACCCTTGCAGTTGAAGAAAGAGCCTACTCCTGGTACTGTATATTAGTGATAGGGGTGTGTACAAAGTACACGTGAATACCAGGCATTGTGCGTGTGTGTATACTATCGACGAACTAGCCCCCAAGCTTGTATAACATACTAAGGGCCTAGGGTTACAAATCATATATAGTCGGCTTATCACCAGTGGGGATAGAGTCCTCCGCGACTCTAGTAGCTTCGTGTTGCACGCCGAGTCCTCCACATGGGTCTTCGTATAACACATCTCGGTCCAACCTATATGTGGTGAAGGATGCAACCGACCCATGAGTCTTCATGTTGACCCACCACAACTAGAAATGATGTGCCCACCACACCACACACGCAATTGGCCACTAAGAAAATAAGCATATACAATAGTACAACGGTATCTAGCTCACGATACGTCTCCATATTTTGTTGATGACACTGACGGACTTTGCATTTGATGCATGCTCCGTATTTTGTTGACGACACTTACGGTCATTGTATTTGAAAAGAAAGCACGATATGGTCACTGGACTTTAGAATAAGCTCATCACGGTCACCACATACATTTTGTCGTGCTAACCAACATGTGGTTGTATGGTTAGAGGACAGTGGTTTCTCGAGCCCACCAAGGTTAAAGTCCTGGTGCTCGCATTTATCTTGTGTTAATTTCAGTATTTTCCGGCAATGTACGTTCAGTGGGAGGAGACGTTCCACTCGACTACGAGGCACCTATGGTGACTTCGTAAAATCTCAAGATTATATATGCTGGCCCACTCTCTCAAAGGTGCTCATAGGGGTAGGGTTCGCATGTGTGCGCTTATAGCGGTGAGTGCTTGCGCATATATATGAGCCCTTGCGTCTGTACCGTGTTAAACAAATACATATCATGATTATACGGTCACTGGTTCACCCATACAACTCCGTATTTTCTTGATGACACAATCAATTGACGAGTCAAACGTTCCACGCGGCGCAACTAGTGTTGCACCATCGGGGCGCGTAACCGTGGGGCCCACCTGTCAGCCCGTATATGAAAGAAAGAAATGATAGTTTGAGTTTGTACTGTGTTAATAAAATAGGAGTGCATTTTAGGGTGATCATATGGTCACTGGCTTACCATACAACTCCGTAATTTGTTGATAACACGCTCAATTAACCAGTCAAATGGTCCACATTTAGCAGCGCACATTACCATAGGGCCCACCCGTCAGCGTGTATATGAAGGACATAAATGGTAATAAATTAGTGGTCGGTGGGTATTCGAAGTCATGAGACCTCTGGTTGGCAGTCAGCGGCGGTTGGGGGGTGTTCATTGGGAGGTGGGGTGGGGATCCCCGGAGAAA
>NC_041384.1:490603184-490633506 GCF_002162155.2 Triticum dicoccoides | reverse complement strand
GGGCCGGCGGTGGGGAGTGGTTTCGGGGAGGGCGGGCCGGCCGCGGGTGGCGGGGGCTGGCGGTTCAGCCGGTGGTGGCTGGCGGCTCAGGGGGGGTGGAGTTTGATGATAAACTGGAGGCCCTTGATTTCGTATCCAACGGCTGGAAAATGACGTGTAGCCTCACCCCGCATGTACACATGCACGCATGCAAGACACACATGTACGTAGGCATGCAACGTTGACACGTACACACGCACGCATGCTGGCGTGCAACACTGACACGTACACATGCACTCACGAACACACACACATACGCACCCATGCATGCAACACTGAAACGTACCCTTGCACGGACGCAACACTCGCGCGCCTGCATGCACACAACACACGACGCAAGACACACGCTCAACCAATACGTGCATGCACCCTTTGTTAAGGACATGGATTGTTACGGGTATTAATCAATCTTATCTGTGATAAGCAGAACATTGATGTTTGCAGCGGTCTTTATGAATCACAACGTATCGAACGGGCTATCAACATAGTAGGATTATCTACATAAAAAATATGACGTCACACTCAATGAACAATCATTGGTTTATTAAATGCCCGCTTCTCACCGCCCTGGCCCACCAAAGGTTCCTCTGTTGTGCGCTGCCTGCGTTGGGTCACTGACATGCAGTCCATGCACCCAAAGAGCCCACATGTCAGTGGAAGAACGGCGTGGTGTCCTAGGTCAGAGTCGAGGGCGCCACTCGCAGCATGCCCGGCTGAACATGCCTCCGTGCCGCATTCAAACGCCTCCATGAAACCCGCCCGTGTGGAAGCCGAGAAACCCACTCTGGACACACGTCCGTTCATGACCGGGCTGGCGTTAAACGCAACGCCGGACGAGCTCCTCCCGTCCGCCGTCTATTTAATCTCCTATTTAAATGAGGCCAAACGCCGGCCAAGAATCGCACACCTCCGCCGCTCCCCTATCTCCTCCACCATTTTTTCCACTCTTACAATGGCTTACGAAGAGTAGTTATTCCGCATCCAAGCCGGCTAGGTAGCCCGCCGGATACGAGCTATGCAGCTCGCTGATCCACCTCCCTCCCCTCGCCCGACGGAGCCAGTTGCCGCCCCAAGCCGGCGCGCGGTTCAGCAACTCACCGCTCCAGGCCAGCTCGACAAGGAGCGGCGCATGGGTGTTGCTGCCGTTCACGCCGCCACCTCGTACTGCGTCTCCCATTTCTATGGCCGAGACTCCCATGCCGGCGGCCGCGCCATGCAAGCAGCGACAGAAGCCGGGTGCGGGAGAGCGACGAGTCGGTGGCCAGCGCCTCCGCGTCCGCCGCCATCATCAAGGAGAAGTAGAACACGGGAGGCTGCCGCCGCTTGGGTCCCATGAAGGCCACCGCGGAGGCGACGCCGGCGTACACAACAGGTGTCTTGCCGAATCCTTTTGTTGCGAGGACCTTCATCGATCCCGCATGGGCTCCACGGAAGAGGGGAATGTTAGGATGAACTCGAGTCGGTGCCGACCATGGCGAAGTAGTGGCCGGTGATGAACTCGAACCGGTGCCGGCCACCATCATCTACGGCACCAGCCAATGATATCAGTTGGGCAGTGGGGAGGCGATCCGTCCTTTGCGCTGAAGCATATACCTCCGGGGCTCCCGGCAGTCTGGTGATCGTGCTGCCGGACATGAGGAACACAAATCGATCAGCGAGCGACCATTTAGGCCAGGTATTATATACTTGTGCTGTCCAGAACTAGCACCGCGTAGTTCATTTGAATGTAATGAAATCCATCATGTTTGTATGAAAATCTGGTATTTTATATGATTTCTGTCGTTGTTTATATGAAATATCAGTTTTCCACGCATTTGCGTGAATTTCACCCGGTTGGTTGAGTTGCTATCGTAATGTGCGCGGCTACGGTTGGATGGCGTAATTTGCGGGCTGCCGGTCGGTCTCCGAGCGGCTCGGGCAGCGTTGTGGGACAAAAAAACACAGCTCGTGCGAGCTCATCTCCAACGTGCGCGCTGGAGGATGCATGACAGCATGAGCACTCGAGCCATTCCTCGTTCATCGGTGGCAAAGGCACCAGTGGACAAAAGGGTCGCCAATATTTTGTCTACCCCGGGCAAGATCCAAACAGCCCCTCCCAACAGATTCAAATCCATCGTTCGCCGTGGAATTTTGCCATGTGTTGTTTTCATGGACTAGCAAGATGCCCGTGCATTGCACGAAACATCAAGATGCATTTTTTTACAAACTCCCGCGTGCATGCAAGGGATAATTAATGTCCTCCTTTGCTAGTACCACGAGGCAAACACCATTAATATTGCATCGATTAGTGTTAGTGGCCTTGTATATCTGCAAATTGTAATTTTGATAGTGGCCCCTTCTATATAAAAATGGAGGGAGAAAGATGAGAGATAAGGTGAGCAGGAGTGGGGAGTGGTGGTCACTGGTGGTCGGACTGGGCGGAGGCATGGGGATGGATGACGCATTATGTCTAGGTTTGTATCTCTCTCACACACACCCACGTAGGTGGGGGACATGCACGAAGAGAAGAGGTGCACGCATGGCGCACGTACTCCCGTCTCTTTCCCAACCACACCCGCACGGGTACATGATACGTCTCCAACGTATCTACTTTTCCAAACACTTTTGCCCTTGTTTTAGACTCTAACTTGCATGATTTGAATGGAACTAACCCGAACTGACGATGTTTTCAGCAGAATTACCATGGTGTTATTTATGTGCAGGAGCAAACGTTCTCGGAATGACCTGAAACTTCACGGAGACACTTTTTAGAAAATAAGAAAAATACCTGCCAAAGATGAAGGCCAGGGCGGCCACCACCTTGCCACGAGGGTGGGGGCGCGCCTGCCCCCCTAGGGTGCGCCCCCTACCTCGTGGGCCCCCTGTTGCCTCTTCGACTCCAACTCCACCTCCATATATTGAGTTTCGGGGAGAAAAAAATCAGAGAGAAGAAATCATCGCGTTGTACGATACGGAGCTGCTGCCAAGCCCTAAAACCTCTCGGGAGGGCTGATCTGAAGTCCGTTCGGGGCTCCGGAGAGGGGAATCCGTCGCTATAGTCATCATCAACCATCCTCCATCACCAATTTCATGATGCTCACCGCTGTGCGTGAGTAATTCCATCGTAGGCTTGCTGGACGGTGATGGGTTGGATGGGATCTAACATGTAATCGAGTTAGTTTTGTTAGGGTTTGATCCCTAGTGTCCACTATGTTCTGAGATTGATGTTTCTATGACTTTGCTATGCTTAATACTTGTCACTAGGGCCCGAGTGCCATGATTTCAGATCTGAACCTATTATGTTTTCATCAATATATGAGAGTTCTTGATCCTATCTTGCAAGTCTATAGTCACCTATTATGTGTTATGATCCATTAACCCCGAAGTGACAATAATCGGGATACTTACCGGTGATGACCGTAGTTTGAGGAGTTCATGTATTCAGTATGTGTTAATGCTTTGTTCCGGTTCTCTATTAAAAGGAGGCCTTAATATCCCTTAGTTTCCGTAAGGACCCCACTGCCACGGGAGGGTAGGACAAAAGATGTCATGCAAGTTCTTTTCCATAAGCACGTATGACTATGTTCGGAATACATGCCTACATTATATCAATGAACTGGAGCTAGTTCTGTGTCACCCTAGGTTATGACTGTTACATGATGAACCACATCCGGCATAATTCTCCATCACCGATCCATTGCCTACGAGCTTTCCATATATTGTTCTTCGCTTATTTACTTTTCCGTTGCTATTGCTATCACCACTACAAAATACCAAAACCATTGCTTTTACTACTCTTACCTTTTGCTACCGTTATCACCACTATCATATTACCTTACAAATAAATACTTTGCTGCAGATATTAAGTTTCCAGGTGTGGTTGAATTGACAACTCAGCTGCTAATACTTGAGAATATTCTTTGGCTCCCCTTGTGTTGAATCAATAAATTTGGGTTGAATACTCTACCCTCGAAAACTGTTGCGATCCCCTATACTTGTGGGTTATCAAGACTATTTTTTGGTGCCGTTGCCGGGGAGCATAGCTCTATTCTTTGAGTCACTTGGGATATATATATCTGCTTATCATTATGAAGAACTTGAGATATCCAAAAACCAAGATCTATCCCTCAACTATGAGGGGAGGTAAGGAACTGCCATCTAGCTCTGCACTTGATTCACCTTCTATTTTGAGTAAGCTTGCGACACCTACACCTGCTTCTGCTATTCGTTCTGATATGTCGCATGTTATTGATGATGCCACTTATGCTATGCATGATACTTATGATGAAACTACCTCTATGCCTGATACTACTGTGCCACTTAGTGCTTTTCTTGATGAACAACTTGCTAGGGTTAGAGAAATTGAAAATATTGAATCTGATGATACTGATGAAAGTGATGATGAAGAACCACTTGCCATTCCTAAGGGTTATGTTTTTGATCAAGATGCTTCTTTAGCTATTTTAGCTTGCAGAAATAGTACTGAACTTAAAAAATTATTAGCTAAATGGAGTAAGCAATCTCTAAATGCTAGAATGAAACCTAACCCTGCTTTTGCTACTTCACCTATCTTTGTTACTGATAAGGATTATGAATTCTCTGTTGATCCTGATATAATTACTTTGGTTGAATCTGATCCTTTTCATGGTTATGAATCTAAAACTGTTGTGGCACATCTTACTAAATTAAATGATATAGCTACCCTGTTTACTAAAGATGAGAGAACTTGCTACTTTTATATCCTTAAAATATTCCCGTTCTCATTAAAGGGTGATGCTAAGATATGGTTTAATTCTCTTGATCCTGGTTGTGTGCGTAGTCCCCGGGATATGATTATTACTTCTCTACTAAATATTTCCCTGCTCATAAGAAACAAGTTGCTTTAAGGGATATATATAATTTTGTGCAAATTGAATAAGAGAGTCTCCCACAAGCTTGGGGGAGGCTTCTCCAATTACTTAATGCTTTGCCTGATCATCCTCTTAATAAAAATGAAATACTTGATATCTTTTATAATGGGCTAACTGATGCCTCCAGAGATTACCTGGATAGTTGTGCTGGTTCTGTTTTCAGGGAAAGAACACCGACTGAAGCTGAAATTCTATTGAACAATATGTTGACAAATGAAAATAATTGGACACCTCCGGAGCCAACTCCTAAGCCTATTCCTAAACCAACTTCGAAGAAGAGGGGTATTCTATTTCTCAGTCCTGAAGATATGCAAGAGGCAAAGAAATCTATGAAAGAAAAAGGTATTAAAGCTGAAGATGTTAAGAATTTACCTCCCATTGAAGAAATACATGGTCTTAATTTACCGCCTATTGAAGAAACCTATAATATTAATCCTTTAACCATTGAAGAAACTCATGGTCTTGATAGCCCGACACAGGTAATAAAGGTAAATTCTCTCTATAGATATGATAAAGCTATAATCCCATTTACTAAAATTGCTAGCCCATGCTTAGATGAGTTTGATAAATTTATGGCTAAGCAAGAAGATTTTAATGCTTATTTTGGTAGACAATTAAAATACAATTCAAATATGCTTGGACACTTGGGTGATTATATGGCTAATGTCAAAGGTGAACTTAAACTTATTAGTAAACATGCTTCTATGGTTACCACTAAAGTAGAACAAGTACTTAAAGCTCAAAATGATTTGCTCAATGAATTAAATAATAAGAATAATGATAACGCTGTTAGAGTGGCTACTAGAACTGGTAGAATGATTCAGGAACCTTTGTATCCTGAAGGCCATCCTAAGAGAATTGAGCAAGACTCTCAGAGAAATAATTTAGATGGACCTAGTTCTTCTAAATGGAAGAAAGAGAAAAATGGTAGGACTTTGCATGCTTCTAGTGATCCTATTGTTCAACCACCTGAGAATCCAAATGATATTTCTATTTCTGATGCTGAAACACAACCTGGTAATGAAACTGAAACTAGTGATAATGTTAATAATAATGTTCATAATGATGCTCAACCTAGTAATGATAATGACATAGAAATTGAACCCGTTGTTGATCTTGATAACCCACAATCAAAGAATCAACGTTATGATAAAAAAGACTTTGTTGCTAGGAAACATGGTAAAGAAAGAGAGCCTTGGGTTCAGAAACCCATGCCTTTTCCTCCCAAACCATCCAAGAAAAAGGATGATGAGGATTTTGAGCGCTTTGCTGAAATGATTAGACCTATCTTTTTGCGTATGCGATTAACTGATATGCTCAAAACAAATCCTTATGCTAAGTACATGAAAGATATTATTACAAATAAAAGAAAGATAGCGGAAGCTGAAATTTCCACCATGCTTGCTAATTATACTTTTAAGGGTGGAATACCAAAGAAACTTGGAGATCCAGGAGTACCCACTATACCATGCTCTATTAAAAGAAACTATGTTAAAACTGCTTTATGTGATCTTGGAGCCGGTGTTAGTGTTATGCCTCACTCTTTATATCGTAGACTTGATTTGAATAACTTGACACCTACTGAAATATCTTTGCAAATGGCTGATAAATCAACTGCTATACATGTCGGTAATTGTGAGGATGTGCCTGTTGTAGTTGCAAATGTTACTATTTTAACGGACTTTGTTATTCTTGATATTCCCGAGGACGATAGTATGTATATTATTCTTGGAAGACCCTTTTTGAACACTGCAGGGGCTGTCATTGATTGCACTAAAGGCAATGTCACTTTTCATGTTAATGGTAATGAGCATATGGTACACTTTCCGAGGAAACAACCTCAAGTTCATAGTATCAAATCTATTGGAAAAATGCCATCGATTATATTTGGAGGTTTTGAATTTCCTCTTCCTACTGTCAAGAAGAAATATGATATTCTTATTATTGGGGATGTGCATATCCCCATTGAGGTAACATAGTGTTATTCGAAATTTCTCCGGTTCCATATTATTCAGAATGAGTTTGTTAACAAGACTTGATCAACCTTGTTAGTGGATTCCTTTTGATGATCATGAGATGGATGAAACTAGAAGGAACAACTTTCTGTATCCCACTTTTACTTTCTGTTATTTATATTACATAAAATAAAAATAAATATTTGTCTGTCTGTTATCTGATTATCCATGCAAGAAAAAAATACCTCGAAAATAAAAGTTCTCCAAATGCCCTAAAAATTAAATATGATTTTTTCTAGAATATTTGAGGATTTATGGAACAAAGAACACACCAGGGGGCCAACCACCTTGCCACGAGGGTGGAGGGCGTGCCCACCCCTCCAGGGCGCGCCCCCTGCCTCGTGGGCCCATGATGGCCCTCCTCCACTTATTCTTGCACCCACACACTTCATCTTCCTCCCACAAACACGAATATCCAGCTCAAACCCGAGTCCTAGCTCGTTTTGCTGCCATTTTCGATCTCCTTGCTCAAAGCACCTCTCACAAAACTGTTTCGGGAGACTGTTCCTTGGTATGTGACTCCTCCATTGGTCCAATTAGTTTTTGTTCTAGTGCTTTATTCATTGCAAATTTTTGCTGCTTAGGTGACCCTGTTCTTGAGCTTGCATATCAAATTTATATGGTTCCGAGTAGTTTTGATGCATGATATAGGCTCTAGGCACTTGTAGGAGTAGTTTCTATCAATATTATTGAGTTTGGTTAAATTTTATTTTGAAGTTACTAAAAAATTCAGAATTTTTCAGAAAATGATGAGGAGATTATTGAGGGGCTCATCGAGCCAAAGCTCGAAGGAAAAGGCACCGAAGCCTAAGTATAATTTTCCGCACACCACAGAGGTTTGGGCGTGTGAATGGCCATCCGAGGATATCTTGTGAGCAACCGGGATTTATGAAGATTTTCATGAATTGGCTCATAATGCAGGCCTGACCGCTTTCCTCCATGACCAATGCAATCAGTATCTCTTACTCACAAATACCTTTGTGCAAAACTTTCATTTTCTTTCTAGGAACTCACCACCTACGGTAGAGTTTCATTTATATGATGAGCATAAGGAGATGTCACTTTATGATTTTTGTTGGATTTGTTTAGTCCCTTTTGAGGTCAAGACAGAAGAACCACATCGTGATGATGTGGAGGGATTTATTGATACTATCACTGTAGGGGAAACTAGGAAGGTTTCCGATGCACGAATCACTAGCATACATTTTCCTGTTTTACGTTACCTTGCATTATTTGCTAGTCATTGCTTAATTGGTCACGGAAACTGTGGAAACCTTAGTATCCCTGATATTATTATTTTGCTCCAAGGTTTATATAGTGATAACACTTTTAGTATGGGCGGTATTATTGCTAAACGGTTAAGTCTGAACCGTACAAAGGGCCCCATCTTTGGAGGCATCTATGCTACACGCCTAGCTGCACATTTTACCTATGAGGCATGCTAAGAAGGAAGAAAAAATGCTGCCTCATGTTTATCTAGATTATAAAAGTATGGTGGCACATGATTTTATTATTACGAATAGGGTAGGAGAGCTTAAATATCAATTGTTCTTTAATAAACATCATCCTGAGAATATTACCTTGCCTGCTCCTTCTTTGTTTGATTTGACTGTAGGCACGTACCTTGTTCCGTTGACGGCTATTCACGCCTACCGGAACCACAATTTGATCCTTCACGACAGTCTAACTATCAGTGGGATCCGGAGATGATTGCCAGCCAGTGGAAATCGGAGCCTTCTTCTTCCTCATTGCAGTACGACCCCAACTATTATCATGGATATCAGCCAGGCCAGCCATGGCCATAGACCAACTTAGGCCAAAAGCCTAAGCTTGGGGGAGTACGTATTTCCCACCGACATTACATTTATGTTCACACACTCATTGCTAGATGTCGGTGCTCATACTTTTTCATTGTATCATCCATGCTAGTTTACTTTCCCTTTTTTATGCTTTCTTCTTGTGTGTTTAATAAACCTTAAGAAAAACCAAAAAAAAAATTAGTTGTAGCTTTTAATCAGTTTAATTTCCATGCTTGTAGTAGTAATTAAAAAGAAAACCCAAAAAGATTTCTTGTTCTTCTTTTGCTTGTTGGGAGCTTTCCCGTGTAAATAGTTTTATTTCTTTTCTTTTCTTTGGGGGTCGATGGGAGAAGAACATAATTAAATTGTTGAAGTGGCTCTTATATACATTATTGCTGATCTGACAAAAGAGCCCATATTGCCTTGTCTTCTCCTGTTTATTGAATGCCTGCAGATTCTAGCTTAGTCCAATGCACGTGCACTATTATTATTATTCACATCGTTCGGTCGTGCAAGTGAAGGGCAATTATGATGATATATGATGGACTGGCTGAGATGAGAAAAGCTGGTATGAACTCGACCTCTTTTGTTTTTGTAAATATGATTAGTTCATCGTTCCTGATTCAGCCTATTATGAATAAACATGTTTGCAATGAAAATTAGAGATCATAGTTTCTTGTGCCATGCTTGATTAGCTATGAGTTATAATGGTTTACCTTGTGTGCCAACATGTTATTAAAATGGTTATGATGTGGTATGATAGGTGGTATCCTCCTCTGAATGATTTAAGTGACTTGACTTGGCACATGTTCACGCATGTAGTTGAAACAAAATCAACATAGCCTTCATGATATTTATGTTCATGGTGGATTATATCCTACTCATGCTTGCATTCGGTGTTGATTAATTTTAATGCATGTTCATGACTGTTGTCGCTCTCTAGCTGGTCGCTTCCCAGTCTTGTGCTAGCCTTCACTTGTACTAAGCGGGAATACTGCTTGTACATCCAAATCCCTTAAACCCCAAAGTTATTCCATATGAGTCCACTATACCTACCTATATACGGTATCTCCCTGCCGTTCCAAGTAAATTTGTATGTGCCAAACTCTAAACCTTCAAATAAATATCCTGTTTTGTATGCTCGAATAGCTCATGTATCAACTAAGGCTGTCTGTATCTTCCATGTTAGGTGGGTTATTCTCAAGAGGAGTGGACTCCGCTTGTCGGTGTCAAAACCGGCGGATCTCGGGTAGGGGGTCCCGAACTGTGCGTCTAGGCCGGATGGTAACAGGAGGCAGGGCACATGATGTTTTACCCAGGTTCAGGCCCTCTTGATGGAGGTAAAACCCTACGTCCTGCTTGATTAATATTGATGATATGAGTAGTACAAGAATAGATCTACCACGAGATCAGAGAGGCTAAAGCCTAGAAGCTAGCCTACGGTATGATTGTATGTTGTGATTGTTGTCCTACGGACTAAAACCCTTCGGTTTATATAGACACCGGAGAGGGTTAGGGTTACACAAGGTCGGTTACAAAGGAGGAGATATCCATATCCGTATTGCCTAGCTTGCCTTCCACACCAAGTAGAGTCCCATCCGGACACGAGACGAAGTCTTCAATCTTGTATCTTCATAGTCTAACAGTCCGACCAATGGATATAGTCCGGCTGTCCAGAGACCCCCTAATCCAGGACTCCCTCAGTAGCCCCTGAACCAGGCTTCAATGACGATGAGTCCGGCGCGCAGTATTGTCTTCGGCATTGCAAGGCGGGTTCCTTCTCCGAATACATCACAGAAAAATTTGAATACGAGGATAGTGTCCGGCCCTGTAAAATAAGTTCCACATTCCACCGTAGAGAGAATAATATTTTCGCAGATCTAATTTGCTGTCTTGTTTTGGCAGCATGACGTTATGTCATGGCTCGGTGATTATTCGAACCGTTTCTTTTAACCAGCCCCGCACATAACATGAGGCAGTTTTTTGACACGTCTTGTCAAAGCAGAGATCGTGTCCCCTTATTACGGGATTCTCATCAATACGGGCGTGGGTAACCCAACTGCACCATCAATTGCGGTGCTTGGGGGATAAGCGAGTTTTACCAGGCAAGTGGGGACGCTTAGCTTCGTCCGCCCATATAAAGGGATAAGGATTCACCTTTCTATCCACGCCTTCTTCCTCCTTTGCTCATCTGTTTTCGCACACTCGAGCTCTAGCGCCCAAGTCCACACTTCCACCTCAACCTTCTCCAACCATGTCTGGAGCGGGAGGCAAGTGGATGGTCTCCTCCGTCACGGAGGGAGACATCAAGAAACTGAGGAGAGCCATATACCTGCCCGACGACATCGCGCACCGGCTCCTAGATGAGGGGCAGCTCATCCCCACCCCCAGGCCCCATAAGAGGGTAGTATTCCTCACCCATTTCCTCCGTGGACTGGGATTCCCTCTCCATCCATTCGTCCGGGGGCTCATGTTCTATTACGGCCTGGATTTCCACGATCTGGCCCCGAACTTCATCCTCAACATCTCGGCGTTTATCGTCGTGTGCGAGGCCTTCCTCCACATCAAGCCCCACTTCGGCTTATGGCTGAAGACCTTCAATGTCAAGCCGAAGGTGGTGGGCGGCCGCCAGGTGGAGTACGGAGGTGCCATGGTGGGCAAGATGGCCAACATGACATGGCTTGAGGGCTCCTTTGTGGAAACCATAAAGGGGTGGCAATCGGGGTGGTTCTATATCACCGAGCCGCGCAACCCTGCATGGGCAGCGGCCCTCGAGTTCCGATCTGGCATCCCCACGCGGCTCACCTCCTAGAAAGAGAAGGTCCTGTCCTGGGGTAGTTCGAAAGAGCTGACCGGACTCCAAACATGTATTCAAACACATGGTGGACAAGAAGCTCAAGCTTGTCAACATAGTCCAAGTTATGCTCATCCGCCAGATACTCCCATGCCAACAACGGGAGTTCAACTTGTGGGAGTTCAATCCAGCACAGCACCGAACTCTGAACAGGCTCTTCGACACGACTCATGAAGACGCCTGGAGGGTGCTGTTCAAAAGTGTCGAGGTCCCCCCCATATTATGGAGGATCGCAGATTCAGCGTGAAGCGCCAAGCCAGTGCGGTAAGCTACTTTACCTTTCACAGGATACTTATTTTTTCATATAGATCGACTCTATGCGGGATCTAAACTCCCGTACCTTTAAAGGACTGGCAGAAGATGGCCGGACAGATCGATTGTCCGGCTCCTTTGCCCGAAGGCCCCGCAGACGCTCTTCTGGCGAAGATGTTGACTCCGATCCCTTATACGGTACCGAAGAAGACCAAGAAGGCCAAGGGAACCCGAAAGAGTTCCCGATGCCAGGCATCGTCGGACTCACAGTCCGATGACTCTACGGCGCACTCTTCCCCCGAAGACGAGGAGGAAGAAGAAGAAGATGCTCCCCCACCGACTGGGGGAGACAAGAAAAGGAAGGCCGCCCCAACTGGGGAGGCCGGAGGGTCCAAGAAGGGAAGGACTCTCCTTCCGGGCAGTTCCACCGCCGCCGACGAGGGCGAAGACGAGTGGTTGCCCTGGGCCAAGCCCTCGGGGAGATCGTAAGTATTCGGATACCAGAGTAACTCATAGGATTCCTTTGTTGCACTGCTTTCCCTAACGTCGAACGCAATTATGCAACCCGCCACGAGCCAGTATCGATGTATCATCGGACGGCTCCTTGGGCTTGTCGGACATGGATAGCGATCCAGTCCCGACCGCCACCTCCCCTCATCCTGCCGACGACGCCGAGGTGTTGTCTCAAGAGGCACCAGGTCGAGGGGAGACAGTCCTAGAGGCGCCTTAAGGCGACCTTCCGGACTCCGGGAGCCGCGGGGACGGGCCCCCCGAGAGCTCTGAGTTCGGCCCTCAGCCGAACACCACACCGGACCCATCAGTGGTTCCGGGCTTGGGCAGGCGGCCTCCTTCTAAGAGGGGCAAGACGCCTGTGCCGGTGACCTCTGTCCATCCAGAGGCACCGGACAATCTGCTGGAAGCGCTTCGCAGCGCTTCCATCGACAGGAGCACCGCACTATCATGAGTGCGATGATCCAGAAGGTTCAGTCCACCAAGAGCGGATTGTCTGAAGCCTGTGCCAGCCTTCTAACAGGCTTTGCGTAAGTGTTTTAAAATGTACTAGAAATATTACCGCATAGACAGTAGCCCCTAATGCTCTGTTCGGCGTTCACAAAGAAAAGCCGAACAGAGGATCAAATAATATCACAGGAGTCTAATATAAGTATGTCAATATGCGTATGCAGGCTTCGCTGCTGGCGTCCGCCGCACTGACTGCAGAGGTCGTTGTACTGAAGCAGGACCTCGAGGGGTCCTGGAAAGAGCTCGGCCTTTTCAAGAGGCAGCTCGAGGAGAACAAGGGTAAGTAATACCCTATCTATAGAAATGTATATATAAAAAGGACGCGATTGCAAAATGATAGAATCATTGTATGTTTGCCAGGGGCCACGACCGAGGTGGTGACCCTGAAGCAAGCGCTAACCAAGGCCGAAGATAAAGCGGCCAAGGAGCGCACCGAGCGAGAGAAGCACGAGGCTCGGGTGGGCGAGGTGCAGCAAGAGCTCCAGGCTCTCGTGGCGAAGCACGAGGCGTTGGAGCTTGACTCAAAGACGCAGGAGTCTGAGCTTGTCGCGGCCCTCGAGAGTGTAAAAAGTGCCAAGGACGAAGCCCAAAAGGCCCTCCAAGAGATCGACGCGATGAAAAAGATAGCAGCGGGTAAGGCTTTCTATATGCAAAGCAAGCATGTAAAAGTAAATTACCGATTACTTACTGGGATCCGGAGCTCTTCAGGAGCATTCGCAGATTTGCCCCGCGGTGTGTCTGATGCCGCACAATTTACCAGGCCGAGGACGGAAGCTCGACGGAGAAGCTGTTCTGGTCTCAGTATGCTGAGGCCGAACATCCGGTGCCAATGAGCGAACAGCTGAAGCAGATGGTCGAGCTACATAAGGCGGCCGATCAGGCCATGAAGAGCTTTATAGTCCGGCTGTGGCCTGGTGACGCCCTTCTGAACAGCTTTTTTTGGCCTGGTGAGGTGGCTTGTGGATGCCTGCCCGCGGCTGGAGGTCGTCAAGCGATCTGTCTGCATTGAAGGTGCATGCCGGGCTTTCGCCCGTGTGAAATTGCAGTGGGTCAAGCTAGACGCCGTGAAGCTAATCAAGGAGGGGCCGCCAGAGGGCAAGGAGCACCGCCACCCCGAGATGTACTACGAGGGTGTTTTGTCGGGTGCCCGTCTCATCGTGGACGAGTGTTCGAAAGATGTAATATTTGAGTAAACTTGCTCGTTTTATCCTGTATTTATGAAAACTTGTTTCATATGCGCTATGCAACACTTGTTTGAATTTAAAATATTATCTTCTGTTTGGCTGTTTATCCAATCTGAGAGATGGCTAGTCCTCGGCTTCTGCCCCCATGCCACGAGTGCTGGGGTGTTTGGGATAAACCTGAGCACTCTTGTTCCCATATTTGGGTCCGTCGAGGGAGGTGCTCAGCACAACGAACAAGGCAATCAGACTAATAATGCTTTATCACTCTCACTTAGCCATAGTATTCTATAATTTTAAATTTTGGCGAAGCCCCTGGTATTCAGAAGGCCGAATTCAGGGCGCGATACACGCCTGTAAGCCGGACAGGGCCGGCCCCTCGCCCTAAGAGGCATAAGTCTTTAGGGACTCAAAAACCTCGCCGAACAGCAACCAGTCTCTCGCCTTATCATGACAGTCAGTTTTAGCTTTCTCTACTGAGGTGCTAAGCCCGGCAGAACCGGGGCACAATCGCAGTAGTTCTCCTAGCGCTACCTTAGCCGATAGAGCGGAACGTAAGGTACCAAAACATAGGAGCCAGGCAAACCCAACATTTAACCAAAGACATGATTCAGAGCTAATGCATATAATGCTATAAGTTCGGGGTGCCGCACTTGTGAAAGTGTTCGGACTTTTCACACCGCATTGTGGGGTACGTAAGCCCCTGGTGTATTGGCCATACCATAGTGTACGGTTGCAAGGCGTCATTAATGAACACACACACACACACACACACACACACACACATATATATATATATATATATATATATATATATATAAAGAATGCAATAATAGTCATAATGCCATGCATTATTTATTAAAAAAATTGCGTTAAAGCAGGGCGATACAGATAGTGCGGTTTACCTCCCTTCCAAGGGCAAGCTGAGGAATGATGTTAAATTGAATATTTCACTCGTTACTGTAATCAACCTGGGAATTATGTGGTATGACGTAGCTGTCTACCTCCTTGGTTGCTGCATCGTGTGTTCGGCAATAGTGCTGCCGGACAGTGTTTCCAGAGATTAAGGTCCTGAAAAAAAGAAAAATAATCAAACGGGAAGCCCCTAGTGCGGTTTAAGCCGCGTCTTGGGGCGTGCCACAGTTGTGCCCCCCTCCCCACCTGTGCCCATGGTATTTTTAATGCGTAATTATGTACACGCGGCACGAGTTTCGCCGCTGGGCTGGGATTGGGGTGGCCGCCCTATTGCTACGCGAGCTCAGATCGCGCCAGGTGGTTAATTTGCCGATTGCCCCAAGCGCGCTTGAAGGTGTTCGGGCTGTGAAGCACCGAACTGGTTGACTGCCTTGAGAGGCTGCTTTGCGTTTCTGCTGCGAGGGCTGCGGTGTGCTCCTCTGTTTGGAGAGAGCGCTTTGTGTTTCCATTGACTGTAATAACTTCGCGAGGTCCCGGCATCTTGAGCTTGAGGTATGCATAATGCGGTACCGCAATGAATCTAGCGAATGCGGTTCGCCCGAGCAGCGCGTGATAACCACTGTGGAATGGGACTATATCGAAGATTAACTCTTCACTTTGAAAATTATCTGGGGATCCGAAGACTACTTCCAGTGTAACTTTGCCTGTGCAATGGGGCTCTACACCTGGAATGACGCCCTTAAAGGTTGTTTTGGTGGGTTTGATCCTTGAGGGGTATATACCCATTTTGCACACTGTGTCCTGATAAAGCAGATTCAGGTTGCTGCCGCCGT
This sequence comes from Triticum dicoccoides, assembly GCF_002162155.2. Taxonomy (NCBI): domain Eukaryota; kingdom Viridiplantae; phylum Streptophyta; class Magnoliopsida; order Poales; family Poaceae; genus Triticum; species Triticum dicoccoides. The sequence goes on along the minus strand of NC_041384.1, from coordinate 490,617,709 downwards.
CCATAAGGACTCGAGTGAAGTGAAATCCGTCGATGATTGGGTCTAGGACTAGTGCGGTGAATCCGCCATGACGGATACTAGTGGGGTGGTCCCTACGATCGAAGGTGATCGGACAGGAGGACCAAGGGTTGAACTTTGGGGCGACTGGCTCCAACGCATATACGTCCCTGAGCGCACGCTTCCGCTCCCTCTTGGGGATGTGGGTTGCGTATATCATGTTCACCGTCCACACTTGCGGGGGAAACCTCTTCTGTCCTCCAGTGTGCGGCTACTGGGGCTCCTCCTCGTCATTGCTATGCGGCCCCTTGTCCTTGTTTTCGGCAATTAACTTGCCGGCCTACTTGAACACCCAACAGTCCCTGTTGGTGTGATTGTCTGGCTTGTCTGGGGTGCCATGTATTTGACACGAGCGATCGAGTATACGGTCCAAGCTCGACGGACCCGGCGTACTTTGTTTGAATGGCTTTTTCCGCTGACCGGGTTTAGAGCCTTTGAATCCGGCATTAACTCCCGTATCCTTAGTATTTTCGCTGTTAATGCGACGCTTATGCTTGTTGCGACGTGACCTGCTATTGCCGTCCGTGGTATCTGAGGTACCATGGTTCTTTGATATGTTATTACTGCGAGCCAGCCAGCACTCTTCTCCTGCACAAAAGCGGGTCATGAGCATCGTGAGAGCTGCCATAGATTTCGGCTTTTCCTGACAAAGGTGCCGGGCTAGCCACTCGTATCGAATGTTGTGCTTGAAAGCCGCTAAGGCCTCCACATCTGGACAGTCGATGATTTGATTTTTCTTGGTAAGGAACCGAGTCCAGAATTGCCTGGCCGACTCTTCTGGCTGCTGAATTATGTGGCTCAAATCATCGGCATCTGGTGGTCGCACATAAGTGCCCTGAAAGTTGTCGAGGAATGCGGCTTCCAGATCTTCCCAACAACTAATGGAGTCCGCTGGCAAGCTATTAAGCCAATGCCGCGCTGGTCCTTTGAGCTTTAGTGGGAGGTATTTGATGGCGTGTAAGTCATCGCCGCGGGCCATGTGGATGTGGAGGAGGAAGTCCTCAATCCATACTGCGGGATCTATTGTGCCGTCGTATGATTCAATATTTACAGGTTTGAAACCTTCTGGGAATTGATGTTCCATTACTTCGTCTGTGAAGCATAAGGGGTGTGGAACGCCTCTGTATTGGGCTATATCGCGATGCAGCTTGAATGGGTCTTGCCCGCCGTGTTCGGCCCGGCCGGATTTGCTGCATCCGGCGTGATGTTTATCGTCTCGCAGAGTGGTGCACCGTCGTGATCCGTAGATCGATCTTGCATGCTTTGCCTTGTCCTCCAATATGTCTCGTAGGTCTGGCGTATCTCCCCATGCCTTTTTATTTGAATGGCGTTGGGGTGGAGGCTGAGCTTTTGGCTGGAATGCCTCTCTATCGCGGCCACGAGGTGGCAGATCAGCCGTATCATACGCTTCTTCCTCCAGTCGGGGTAGTAACCTGCACCTTGGGTAACTCTTGGAGGGGCTCTCGAGTTTATATTCCTCGGCCGCGAGGACTTCAGTCCATTTGTCAGCTAGCAGATCTTGATCAGCTTGAAGCTGTTGCTGCTTTTTCTTCAGGATATTTGCTGTGGCCATAAGTCGGCGCTTGAAGTGCTCTTGTTCGACGGGATCCTCTGGTACGGCGAATTCATCATCGCCGAGGCTTGCCTCGTCTTCGGAGGGGGGCATGTGATTGTCATCTTCCTCCTCTCCGTCTGCCACTCTCTCAGGAGAGCTGGCTCCTCCATCCTGCTCTAAATCTTGCTGGAGGGGTTTGTTGTTTTCTTCGGCACTATCCGAAGTGTTATTATCTCCTGTGCCGGTATCACCACTTTTGCTTCGGCGGGACTTAGAGCGGCGCCGCTGACGTCGGCGTTTGGGTTGCTTCTTGGAGGGGTCATCCTCCGCTATCCCGTCGCCATTGCCTTCTTTGGGTGTATCCAGTGCCCTATAGGTGTTGGTTCATGTTCGTCTCCTACATCGTCGTCCATACCGTCGATGTCTTCGGAGTCGAAGTCGAGCATGTCGGTTAAATCATCGACAGTGGCTACGAAGTGGGTGGTGGGTGGGCATCGAATTTCTTCGTCGTCCGCATCCCAATCCTATTGGCCATAATCCATCCAGGGCTCTGCTGACAAAGAGAGAGACCTTAGTGAATTCAGAATGTCGCCGAAGGGCGAGTGCTGAAAGATATCCGTGGCGGTTAATTCCATGATCGGCGCCCAATCGGATTCGATTTGCAGGGGCACGGATGGTTCGGAGTCCGGAAACAAGTCCGGCACCTTGGAGTCACGGGCTGCGCAGAGGGTTAGGCTGGTGTTCGGCTCGATCACCGTTGAGACTGCAGCCCCTGAGGCGGTGTCTAACCACCCGTCCTCGACTGGCGCAGTTGGCTCCGAGCTAAGGGTCGGAGCTGATGCGGGCGCAGCCTCTGGGGTACTGTTCGGCAGCAAAGCTAGGTCATACCCATCGTGACAGTGCGGCGCGCCCGGCTGTGGCTCGAATCCGTCGAAGATCAAGTCTCCGCGGATGTCGGTCGTGTAGTTCAAACTTCCAAATCTGATCTGATGGCCAGGGGCGTAGCTTTCAATCTGCTCCAGATGGCCAAGCGAATTAGCCCGCAGTGCAAAGCCGCCGAATACGAAGATCTGTCCAGGGAGAAAAAGTCTCACCCTGGACTACATCGTTATCGATGATAGTAGGAGCCATCAAGCCTAACGAAGACGACACAGAGGAACTCTCAATGAAAGCACCAATGTCGGTGTCAAAACAGGCGGATCTTGGGTAGGGGGTCCCGAACTGTGCGTCTAGGCCAGATGATAACAGGAGGCAGGGACACGATGTTTTACCCAGGTTTGGGCCCTCTTGATGGAGGTAAAACCCTACGTCCTGCTTGATTAATATTGATGATATGGGTTGTACAAGAATAGATCTACCACGACATCAGAGAGGCTAAATCCTAGAAGCTAGCCTATGGTATGATTGTATGTTGTGATTGTTGTCCTACGGACTAAAACCCTTCGGTTTATATAGACACCGGAGAGGGTTAGGTTACACAAGGTCGGTTACAAAGGAGGAGATATCCATATCCGTATTGCCTAGCTTGCCTTCCATGCCAAGTAGAGTCCCACCCGGACACGAGACGAAGTCTTCAATCTTGTATCTTCATAGTCTAACAGTCCGGCCAATGGAGATAGTCCGGCTGTCCGGAGACCCCCTAATCCAGGACACCCTCACCGCTCCTCACTCACGAGATAAATGGCTGGTCACCGGGATGTCCAGTCCCATGCTTTATGCAAACTAGATCAAAATAATTGCAAACAAAACTCCCCCTAGGACTCTTGTTAGTTGGAGGCACTCATTGTTTCAAGCAAGCCATGGATTGATGCTTGTGGTGGAAGGGGGAGTATAAACTTTACCATTCTGTTTGGGAACCGCCTATAATGTGTGTAGCATGGAAGATATTGCCATCTCTTGGTTGTTATGTTGACAATGAAAGTATACCGCTCAAAATATTATTCACCTTTGTTTCAAAACCGAGCTCTGGCACCTCTACAAATCCTTGCTTCCCTCTGCAAAGGGCCTAGCTATTTACTTTTATGCTGAGTCATCATCCTCTTATTAAAAAGCACCAGTTGGAGAGCACCGCTGTCATTTGCATTCATTACTGTTAGTTTACATTGAGTGTGACTTGACTGGATCTCTTTTACCATGAATTACAATGTCTAGTCAGTCCTTGGTCTTTAAAGGTGCTCTGCATTTATGTTTTGCGGTCTCAGAAAGGGCTAGTGAGATACCATCTTGTTATATCATATTATGATTATTTTGAGAAAGTGTTGTCATCCGAGATTTATTATTATGCCTCGGTAGTTAATTATGCCATTGATATGAGTAAACTTGAGACCTATGCGTTATTGCAAATGTGGTTAGTTATAATCTTTGCTGAAAACTTGAATGCTGGCTTTACATATTTACAACAACAAGAGCAAACAGAGTTTGTAAAAGTTTTTCTTTATCACTTTCAATTTGTCAACTGAATTGCTTGAGGACAAGCAAAGGTTTAAGCTTGGGGGAGTTGATACGTCTCCAACGTATCTACTTTTCCAAACACTTTTACCCTTGTTTTGGACTCTAACTTGCATGATTTGAATGGAACTAACCCGGACTGATGATGTTTTCAGCAAAATTACCATTGTGTTATTTATGTGCAGGAGCAAACGTTCTCGGAATGACCTGAAACTTCACGGAGACACTTTTCAGAAAATAAGAAAAATACCTGCCAAAGATGAAGGCCAGGGGGGCCACCACCTTGCCACAAGGGTGGGGGCGCGCTTGCCCCCCCTAGGGTGCGCCCCCTACCTCGTGGGCCCCCTGTTGCCTCTTCGACTCCAACTCCACCTCCATATATTGAGTTTCGGGGAGAAAAAAATCAGAGAGAAGAAATCATCGTGTTGTACGATACGGAGCTGCCGCCAAGCCCTAAAACCTCTCGGGAGGGCTGATCTGAAGTCCGTTCGGGGCTCCGAAGAGGGGAATCCGTCGCCATCGTCATCATCAACCATCCTCCATCACCAATTTCATGATGCTCACCGCCGTGCGTGAGTAATTTCATCGTAGGCTTGTTGGACGGTGATGGGTTGGATGGGATCTATCGTGTAATCGAGTTAGTTTTGTTAGGGTTTGATCCCTAGTGTCCACTATGTTCTGAGATTGATGTTGTTATGACTTTGCTATGCTTAATGCTTGTCATTACGGCCCGAGTGCCATGATTTCAGATCTGAACCTATTATGTTTTCATCAATATATGAGTGTTCTTGATCCTATCTTGCAAGTCTATAGTCACCTATTATGTGTTATGATCCGTTAACCCCGAAGTGACAATAATCTTACCGGTGATGACCGTAGTTTGAGGAGTTCATGTATTCACTATGTGTTAATGCTTTGTTCCGGTTCTCTATTAAAAGGAGGCCTTAATATCCCTTAGTTTCCGTAAGGACCCCGCTGCCACGGGAAGGTAGGACAAAAGATGTCATGCAAGTTCTTTTCCATAAGCACGTATGACTATGTTCGGAATAAATGCCTACATCATATCAATGAACTGGAGCTAGTTCTATGTTACCCTAGGTTATGACTGTTACATGATGAACCACATTCGGCATAATTCTCCATCACCGATCCATTGCCTACGAGCTTTCCATATATTGTTCTTTGCTTATTTACTTTCCCTTGCTATTGCTATCACCACTACAAAATACCAAAAACATTGCTTTTACTACTATTACCTTTTGCTACCGTTGTTACCCCTATCATATTACCTTGCTACTAAATACTTTGCTGCAGATATTAAGTTTTCAGGTGTGGTTGAATTGACAACTCAGCTGCTAATACTTCAGAATATTCTTTGGCTCTCCTTGTGTCGAATCAATAAATTTGGGTTGAATACTCTACCCTCGAAAACGGTTGCGATCCCCTATACTTGTGGGTTATCAGTACACGGTGGAGCTCATTTATGTACGAAAAAGGCAGCCCACGTGGTAATTTGGCACGTGTACTGGTTGTCCACTTGGTGGAGGGAGGATCGTCTACCACGGGTGAACAAACAAATTGCGACTTGACGCGTTATGTTAAATTAAAAAAAGAGGCAAACCATGTAGGGCCTACCTTAGAGGCAAGGCTCTATACACTTGAGTACTTTTGATGTGTCCCGTCAACTCGCAGAACGAGGAGAAGCTTGCTTAGTACACCGTCTCCCCCGCCCACAGGCGCGGTGGCTCGCAGGATGAGGTGAAGCTTGCTTACTACTACTACTACTACTACTACTACTACTACTACTACTACTACTACTACTACTACTACTACTACTACTACTACTACTACTACTACTACTGTACGCCTTTACGCCCTCTCCCTCGCCCACGCGCGCGGTGGCTCGCAGCACAAGGAGAAAATTTTACTACTCCCTCCATTTACTCCTCGTCCCTACTACGTACTTTGGTTAGTACTCCCTCCATTTACTTATACAAGGACACTATAAAAAAATACATTTTTCATCTATACAAGGCCACAAATAGTAATCGAGTCAAAAGTTACTACTCCCTCCTTTACAATTTATGGCTCAATTTCAAAAGCTCTCCAACCAAGGTAGACGGTGAGTGGTCGAATTAATTTCGTAGTTTGCACAAGTAATTAGTACGCTCTTTTTTCTCAAGAAGTTTTGTTTACCGAGGCATTAATTAAAACGAATGCATGAATGACCACTAAATTTCCATGAACTTGTACATGCATTGGTTAGTTTCCTCTTGGCACTGCTTGCGTTGGGTGATCTAACGCACCTCGAAATCCAACATGTAATGGTACTACTACTACTATAGTAGAACTGAAACTTATCAAACGTAAAAACGAATGTTTTTTAGATGAGCCCTATAAACCCTAGTGGGTACGTACTCCGTAAAAACAGATTTTTCCAAAACTAAGTCGCTCCCTTTCATGAATTCTGTAGTATACTCCTCCGTCGACGCTCCCTTTCATGAATTATGTACTTCCTGTCGCCGACATGTGGGACATATAGCAACCGGGTTGACGTGTCAAGCACCAAATAATAGTGCAGAACAGCAGGGGGGACGCACCCCACTCGTACCAGCGCAGTAGTAGTAATGAGCAATGAGACGTCAAATCACAATGCCGCACCTTCCTAGACGGATGAAGCAACCATTATTTCACACTTCGGTTCGCCATCATCTCAAACCACGTAGTATTGCTTCTGCCTCAAGAGGGACACACACATCGCCTTGGTACATCATGACACGTGGGATCGCATGACAGGCCATGCTCCCTCGCCGATCGCTCGGTAAAATCACCTCATTTTTACTATACTTCCTCCGTATCGGTTTACTACATGGCATGCATGTCGTTCTAGGTTGAGAATTTAACTGGCTATATATGTGATGAACAGTACTCTAGCCTTTTAAAAAATGTATACTTTTGTACAGTAGTACTATCAATGGATTGCGCCATGGAGCAAAAAATGAAATTAAAAAAGGTGGTACATATAGAGAGTGCTCGTCGCCAAATTATGCATATAGTACTATTAAAAAAAGCTAGTACGTGCTTAATTGGGGTGCTAAATTCTATTAAAGAAATACTAGTAGTATGTACATACTGAAGAGTTAAAGTAACGAGAAGAAACATAACATAGTTCTGCTGGGGGCTCAGCACAACACACCCCTCAAATTAAACTAAGCACACCTGAAATTAAACTATGCAATTAATCCGGTAGACACTGCATTAGAAGTTTAGAACCACCATGAGCAACGACACTGCCACCTTACTCGGAGTCCTCGTCCACGTCCTCGACTTCGTCCTTGTCCCTCTCCCTCTTGGCCGATACTTCTTTGCTTGAACCGCACACTTGGCTGTTGCTCTTCGTCCAACCCTTTTAGATATTGAAACAAAGGTAGCCATCCATTGCAGCGTAGTGAATGTGGTCTATTTCTAGTACATTCCTCTGCCATGCATGACGATGAAATGTGTAATGAGGTTTCTCCAGTTTACGGTACGAAGGATGAACCATGGCTCCTGCCATGGTCAGCATTGAAAGCTGACGAGAGGGCACCAGCCGATTCTTCTGGAGGTCGAAGGGGTTGCCTACAATGAGGCCTATCCGACCCAGGACTTCTTTGTCGTTCTTAAAGTCTACAGTAACGAATTTCACTGTTTTGTCCTTGAGGAAGTTCTTAAAATCCTGGCACTCAACATCGGCATGGCATATGTGGTAGACCAAGCAAACATTATGTACGCAAACCTGGATCATGGCGGGCGTCTTCCTCTCTTCGTCCTTTAGATCCTTCTCTGGTCCCAGGACTGTGGTGTACTCAACATCTAGCCCGGCGACCCACTCATCATCTAAGTTTTCGAACATGCGTCTGAAGCAAGAAAGGCATCCTTTCACCATCGCGGAAGAACGGGTGTAGATGATGTCGAACTCATCGCCGGTGATGGTTCTAACCTTGTACTCACCGACGATCATGGAGATTTGGGACGCCATGGATTTGGGAGGAGGGTTAGGATTAGTGGAACTACCGTAATGTGAATGGATGGGACGACTAGGAGCGAACCGCCGTAGTACTGAAGGACGTGCGGGGACGAGTAGGAGTGAACTACCAGCGTGCGGATGGAAGGGTAGTGGCTTTCCATTCTCCCATGACACGGGCTTCCGAGAGCCCTTGGATCTGAGATCAAACGATTGCATGGTGTGATTCTAGACCTATAGGTGAATATCCTATCCTGGAGGGTTATTCTGCAAATTTTCAGCAACTTAGCATGCGACCGTTTGATCTCAGATCCAAGGGCTGCGAGCAGCCCGTATCATGGTCGCGCCTACCACGACCATCGCGTTGCTCGCGCCCTTGGAGATTTAACATGGTGCGTTAGGCTATCTGATGTTGGCATGTCATACATAGTCATCACTTAGTCACTCATACTACAACAAGGTTGGCTATAAGGTTGGCTATAAGTGTATTTTTTTTACTCCTCTCTATCTCTTTCTTCGTACTCCCTCCGTCCCATAATATAAGAATGTTTTTGACACTAGTGTAGTGCCAAAAACGTTCTTATATTATGGGGCACAGGGAGTACTAGAATTTATTGCATTTGCCAAGGAGTGAACTCTTCCAATGAAATGGTGTTGCTAAGTTTGCTTCATTTAATTAGCTATAGATGCAAAATTGTCTTTTCACCTAGGTACACGCGCTTAGCACCGTTTCTTCCTTGGGTAACCAAAGTAGTGTCTATCTTCTTGATTAACTTGCCACATCAGACTTTATGCCTATGTGGCAAGCTTAAGCACGTGTAGGAGCAAGTAAAAGTAAGTACAGTACGGCGCTTTACATGGCATTTTTGCATATGTGGAGGAAAGAGAGGCAAGGAAAAAGTGGAGCAGTGGGCTCTCATGCAAGAGCCAGCCTCTACTACATGGTGGAGCATTGGGAGAGGCACCTGTATGGAGGTGGTCAGGAATCGGGAGACTCACGCCAGTTGTAGCGCCACAGTTAAAATGATAATGGCAAGTCAAATCATCGGGCCCCACCTATCCAGCAGTAACTCGCTGTCAAATCACACAGCCCTACGTTTGCAGCAGCCTACTCCCTCGTCTTCTCGTGTCTCCGTCGAACTGACTAGGCGAAACTGCCCCGCCTATCGCGCAGGAAAAGCCCCGCCCTCGACTTTTAAATACAACTACTTCCGCTTAAGAATCCAATGATATACTTTTTGTGACATAGTAACTCATATTTAGTTAGTCAAATGGATAACCTAGAACTACGCGCAGGCCCTATAAACCGAGACGCCTAAAAATAAAAAAACCGAGACAGAGAGGGTAGTTCAGCACGTATATTTTTAGATCAATATAGTCGGGATTCACCAAGGAGCAAAACCAAGTGGTAGGCTGCTCCTGTCGTGTTGGCGTAGCAACTCAAGCAGGGTCAGTCCGCACATGAAATGACGACACACTTAAGAGGACCCCTTTGGCCGACATGTGTCTCATCCACCGTCTTGTTCCACGTGCGATGCACCAAATTACAGTTCGGAGCAGCGGTTGGAATTGGAGGCACCCCGGTCGTAGCGCCGCAATAGTAGAAAATTAGCGATGAGGGGTCAAATCACAAAGCCCCCCTTTCCCGCATTAAGCTGATGGACGAAGCAACCATCATTTCACTCTAGGGCGCAAGAGCATAAAAAAGAGAAAACAATGATGTGTGCGCCAGCTACCTAGGGCACCCTAGGGTACGGGTCTCCACTACAGATCCTTTTTTTGAAAGCACATCCACTACAAATCGGCTTCTCCCTCGTCATCTTGAAGAAAACCGATGATGAGTGCAGCGGTAGGGTTTGTAGGAGTACTACGGCGTGCGGGGCCACGTCGTAGTAAACGGGTTCGAGTCGACACCTTAAATATGTGTGGGCCGCTTGGTTTTACGGGAACGAGGCAGCATTTTGGGTTCGAGGACCAGTGGAGATATAGTGCGTACAAAAAATTGTGGACGTAGGTGCGACCGAAAGGCAATGATGCATGGGCCCTGCATTTTGATATACGCAGGGCCGCATGAAATTTGCTACTCTACTCAAAACTAGTAAGGTACACATGTATTGAATGCATGAGATTTTAAAACCAAATTATGAATAAATACACACTATAGCATGTAAATCTTTGAGTCATATATGCATGATGTAGATGTTCGTTTAGTTCTTATAGTTCATCTCATTCAAAATCAATTAGTTTTGTAAAAATGTTAAGATTCATGGGGCTGTGCATTGTAAATCATAAAGTAAAAAACAAATAATGGCAATTCATTTAGAACAAATAATCAATTATGATACAGAAGATTCTAGAACAAAGGAGAAGTGCTTGTGTTTTGAGGTTTGTGCATTATGCTTAAGTTCAACCATGGAGTCTTCTAAATTGTACATGTGGTAGATCTGGTGGAATGTTGATGATATCCAACGGCCAGTAGTGCTCGGATTTGCCTATCTCTGCACTGTCAGGTAACTTCATCCAGCGACCATCTTTCAAAGTTATTGGCACACTATATAGTTCTTGTGCCATAGTTGCATGTTTTGGAAAAAAAGCTACTAGTGGGTTGTACTATCTATTTAGGAATAGAAGATGTATACATGGAAGTTGTAGGGAAAGAGATGACATGGAGCATCTCAATTCCTATGAGTAGGGATTGGAAAAGAGATGTCATTTGGTTCACATCATAGGAACTTTTCTATTGAATCTAGAGATGACATGTATCTCAATTCCTATGAGGAGGGATTAGAAAAGAGATGTAATTTGGTTCATATCATAGGAACTTTTCTATTGAATATATGCTAATGTTTATTTTCCTTTGAAATTAAGGCAGTATAGGAATCCATTCATATGAACCAAGTGGCTCTAAAGCTATAGAAATGATATCATGTTTATTTCCTTTAAAATGTGGAGTATATGAATCTATTCCTATGAACCAATTGGCTCTAAAGGAAAACAATCCTATAAAAATCATATCATATAGAGTTCCTATGATATTCCTCGACACTAAAGGATGCTTGAAATTGCTGTGGGTGATACGATGGTCTTTCTTTGTAGACTCCTCACCCATCTTTATAGTTACCTCTCGAAGATGAATGAAATGATATATACATGGTATTCTACATGTGCAATTTGGTACACGAAAACTCAGTAAAAGATTGCGAGGTTCAAATTTTCAATAAAGCTATATGCACTGCATTTCCGAACGGAGGGAGCATACAGCAGTTGCTAACACTCACGTGGAAGATTTATGTGTAGGAGGAGTGGTTGTTCTGCTAAATGACATGGCAAAACTGACACTGTCGGATGCCGATCTAACGGTTCTTACGGCGTTCGTCGGGAAAAGGCTTGTGGCGAACGTTTGTCGGATAATGATTTACGGACACATGCATTGCATTGATATGTGCCCCCCTCTCTCTCACGCACACGCACCCTCACGAGTCACGACTCTCCCGAGTCCTCTCGCAGACTCGCACGTTGCACCCACCGTTTATCTGGAGGTAGACGTCACGCACATATGTGCTCTTCACACCCTACCCTTAGAACTTCTAAAAAACAAAAGACGGCGCGCACATTTTATTTTAGCTCACACGTCACACACTTATACTATTACTCTTGCGGCGAACGTTCTTTGGCATAGTATATTGTACTCTCACGAAGAGAAGCGGTGCATGCACGCACTAGTTCTCTCACACCCACTCGCGGGTACATGTAGGAGCTCATTTTTTTGAAGCTGGTACAACAAAATCACTCCACTATATAAAAGCAGGAGCCTTAGTGCTTGCTTCACTAGGGTTCCTCTCGTTCACTCTCTCATGCTCACGGCTGGTCACAAATCCGGCCGGACAACCTCGACCGGGGCAGGGGTGTAGGTGCATCAATTCACGCTGTCGTCGGCGGCGAGGGAGGAGACCAACGGCTGCCCGCGCGTCCCGATCGGTGGCGGTGTCGTTCTCTCCCTGAGAGCGCCGGCTCGGGAGGGCCTCTGACCCCTTCTTCCTCCCTGCGATATTGTGGCCAAGATGCGGCCTCCCGACGCCGTCTTTGCCACATGCCGATGACCCTCAGGTATATATTCCTTCGAAACCTGCCTTGCTCTACTGCCCCAGCTCCCTTCGTGTGGATCCTTTTATACTTCCGTCCGCTATTCCAAAGCCACCTAGACTTCTACTATTATTAGAAGTAAAGCTAGTTCATACAGTCGACTCAAAGCGTTGGTTCAAACAGGGAAGAAAGTGGGAAAGCTGTAGCATGAATTTAGGACTTGGTTGTAAGAGGAAACGGGGGAAAGTAGTAATATCTGTCACTGCTTAAATAACCGTATTTCGTATTTGCGCAAACAGGGATGTCTGTCTCCATATCATTTCGGGATGTCTGTCTCTGTATCATTTCTATCCGCGCAATCAAAAGCACACACCTCAGTTTTAGTACAACTGCGCAAAATGAGATGGATATCCCTCGTTGTCGTCGTCTAACCTCCCGTCTTCAAGGCATCCCTACATTGGTAGTAACTAAGGTAGAATGACCAACGCAATATAAAAGAAGATGATTCGTATGTTTTACTTCCTGATTGCAGTGCAGGGACGAGCGAAAACAACTGCATCCTTGTCCGGAATGCACTTTCTACCAGTTCATCCAAGGACCGAGGACTAGCTGGCACGGCTGCACGGCGGTTTTTTGGACAGGTGCGCGGACAAGAGGCATTGTGGTCTGCTTATTTCTGCAAATAGCGGTGCTTAAATTTAGTGGAATGCACAAGCATTTCAGCTGGTCAGTACACTACATGGTTCAGTTCAGCATTCCAGCTGAGACCACAATTATAATTGGTTATTCTGGAATGAGAGAACCTAACCCTGGATGGTGGCAACCAATGTTGGGGATATCGCTTATCGGGAACTTACCGGTCGACCCACGATAAGGGGTAAATCGGCCAGTTTATCGGCATATCGGCAGATTTATCGCCATATCAGCTGATTTATCGGCCGATTTATCTTATCGGTCTGACAGCGGTAAGCGATAAATCGGTCGATTTATCGGCATATCAGAAGATATCTTGAACAGTGGTGGCAACAAGAAAAAAGCAGAGTGAACTCCAGGAAATTTAAGCCTACCGGGAGGCCATTTGCTCAGAGAAGCCTTGCTTGTTTTTTCCTGATTTGTAAACCTTCTCACAACTTTGTCTTTTGCTGTGAACTAGTATATGTTTGTTATGTTCTATGAATCATTGAGATGTATAAAATTGCTAAACTTATGCTTTTCAAGTTTTTTATGAAGACGAGTTTAATGTGAGTGTTCCACATGAGCGTTGGACTAGCATGTGAACGTTTGGAATTTGTTACATTGTGGCCTCAATTAACTGCATGAACCACTGTAACAAGATACATAGTTGCTTATATGTCAGACACCAGATTGTTGATTGTTAGCTGGTCGATAGCCTAGTGTTGAAGTGAGCTGAGCCAATGTGCTGTGTTTTGCACAACTGCTTACAAGTGGGGTAGCACCAACAGTGTTTACAAGTACTTATGTATATGTCGGCACACGGTTCTCGAACGAGTGCTCTATTTCATCAAAACACACACTGCTCGTATGATAAACCGTGACAACTTATGTCTTACCATGCCATGTTCATGAAAAAACTAGTGAGGACGCATCTGTTTCGGCAATAATTACGATGGTTCTCACATGATTCACGGGCACACAAAAGTAGTAGCAGTTCCTATAGATGGATTCAAACAGGTACTAGCCCCAGAGGGGTCGATAATAGGCAAGGTTCGAATAATTAGACACAATCCAAACTACTATTAAACGCTAGCTGGGGCAACTATTTCATGCCTCGATCTAATTTGGGATGGACACAAGACGGACCTTGCCATGAACATCATCGAGGACGTCTCGCAGCAGCTCAATCCTGTGAACCTTCATGAAGACAACCTTGTGGCCTTGCCACTGATAAACTTGTTTGTGGAGGCATGCCACGTCATCTTCCTGCGTAAGCTTGACAAGAACAGTATGCCTCACAAATGAAGGAGTAGCTTTGAACTTCTTGTGCTTCAATACACCCTGGACAACACACCTAACAACAGTGAGGCTAGAATACAACTCTTCATTGGTATAACCGCAAATGGCTTCCAGGATCCAACAGCCTAAAAACTCTGTTTTCCCAGTGCGTATATTCAGGTCGTCCGCCTCATAGCGAGTGACATGTACAACCACACAATCCTTGTCTGCATCAGGGCTCTAATTGAAACAGAAACAAATTCTGCATTACTTTTCAGTATAAGAAACACAAGTTATTTAAACCACTATGTATAGCATGGCATCGAAGCTAATAAAATTTTGCATTATTGATCACCACATACTTCCTTTTCTAAAAAATCACCACATAGATGAAAAACCACAATCGAGATCGGCAAAGAAGGAAAT
>NC_041384.1:490581962-490602695 GCF_002162155.2 Triticum dicoccoides | reverse complement strand
ACGGGGGCTGTAACCTCAAACGGGGCGTTAACCATCTCAGTAGAGGCTGTGAGTGTATCTGGGGTCGGCTCGGTGGTTGCCTCCATCTTCTTAGAGCTCTCTGTCTTGTGGGGATCAGCCTCCCACGTCTGCTCCAATATCGGCAGATCTTTGCCTGGTTCTCCTTGGTCCATCATGAAACTGACGAATACTAGGAGACCACTAAAAGGAAAACACAATCGCAATGACAATGAAACAAAAAAGAGAGTGAGGATCGGTTACTGCTTTGCAAAAGTTCTTTTTTTCTCTGAACAAAAATATACCAACATCACGGATCCGCTTACCTTCCCTTCGTTCGGAGAGAAGAACAGTGGCAGATGCGAGTGTTGCCTTTTCTTGAAGACGGTGAGGGAGAAGGGGATTCAGCAAAGAGTGAAATGATGGTTGCTTCATCCGTCAAACTTAGACTGCGGGGAGGTGGGGTTTTGTGATATGACGGCTCGTTACTGCCGCGCTACGACCAGGGTGACTATCCACCTACATTCTGCCTTCTAATTTGGTGGATGGCATTTGGGCCCGCGCGCTGCATGGCCCGCATGTCGGTGAACAAAAGTATAACGGCATTCAGTAGAGGGAGACATTTCAATGACCTAGAGGAGCCAAAAGCGGTAGAGTGTCTCCACTGTACTAGTAGTAATTGTTTTTCTGGGTAGCTGTAGAGTGTCTCCACTGTACTAGTAGTAATTGTTTCTCTGGGCCCAAGACAAAACAGCCCATCCACACTAGTAAATAGTAAAATCAATTCAAAAGCCCATATATTTACTGAATTGACGGATGGGTATGTCGAAGAGCAAAAAACGAGTTTCAGGTGGGCAAAAGAGCTTCTGAATGTGCCGGGCTTCTATTTACAACATATTGTGGTCATAATCCAGTAAATTTTACGAACCGGGATGTTCATTCTATGGACCTGACCAATCCATTTGACTGTGACTACCGAAAACAGTGCTGGAGTTAGATGTTGTTGACCTTTTCAATCTAGTTTTTTTTTGTAAACCTGATGAACAATTAACCCTCGTGCTTTTGTACAGTTTGTAAGCTGGAGTTAGATGTTCCTGCCCTTTTCAACTCGGGTGTGACTGTCATGTTTTCTTTGAAACAAGGCAACACTACAAAAAAAGACACATCTGTGACATTTTGGGCCGAACGAATTTTTTTCTGCCACACATATGACACTTCTATGACGATAATTGTGACAAAACCCGGTATCATCATAGATGTGGTGGGCTCCTACTTCTATGACAAAAAATCATGACCGAAAATGGGCTTTTCGTCCTGGGCAGGCCGGAGACGTAGCTGCATGACATTCTTTGGGTTGTCCATGACGGAAAAAACCGTGGTAGAAGCGAGGGCGAGGAAAATTTCGGGGAGTTCCCGGTTATGTTGGGAGGTCAGGGGCCGAGCGATGTGCGTTTCTCTCGTACACGTATGCGTGTGTGTGCGAGGCGTTGGCTCTAACTGAACCCGAGCGAGGCGTTGGGCTCTAACTGAACCCGAGCGATTGCACTGCAGGCTACGCGTTACTGAACCCGAGCGATCGATAGATGGCTGTTAATTGAACCCGATCGAGCGATTCCTTCGCTACTGCTACTAACTGAAGCCGATCGATGCTGCCTCTGGATGAACAGTGAGCGTTTCGGGGGGTTGGATGAATAGTTCCTGGTGGGGGTGGATGAACAGGACCCCGTGGTATTGCCTCTGGATGAACAGGACCCCGATCGATCGAGCCGGTTGGGGCTGGATGAACAGGACAGGACCACCCTGTGGAGGGCAGGATGAACAGTAGATGGTGGAGGGCAAGATGAACAGTATCCCGTGGAGGGGTGGTTAAACAAGAGCCCGTGGAGAGGGTTGGTTGAACAGTAGCCGGTGGAGTAGCGCGCGCTGGAGGCTGGATGAATAGGAGCCCGTGGATGAATAGTCATAGGTGGAGGCTGGAGGAGGTCGATGGTGGATGAACAGTAGCTCGTGGAGGCTGGAGGGGGTCGATGGTGGAGATGAACAGTATCCAGTGGAGTCCCGTTTTGCGGTACGCCACACCCCTCCCGATGAACAGGACCCTCGTTTCGACCGTAGCGCTCCAACACAAGTCCGTTTCGTCCGTTTTTGCGGTATGCTACACCCCTCCCGATCAACCGGACCCCCGTTTCGACCGTAGGAGGTCCGTTTCCTCCGTTTTGTGGTACGCCAAACCCCTCCCAATGAACAGGATCCCATTTCGAACGTGGCCGGTCGAACACAAGGCCGTTTTCTCCGTTTTGCGGTACGCCAGGCCTCGTTTCCATCGCCTGTTCCATCCAAGCCCTCCCGATGAACATGACCACGCATTTTCTTCCGACCCAGCCGGTTGGCTCCCATGCATTCCGTTGCCTCCCGATGAACACGACGCGTTCCGTTGCCTCCCCATGAACACGACGCATTTCGTTGCCTCCCCATGAACACGACGACGACGCTATTTCTCCGTTCTGACCCAGCCATCTACACGAGCCCTGGCCGTACGTATGCGCGAGTAGGCATTCGTGACCCCGCCCGTATGTACACGTACGTGGCCGTATTTTCTTTCTTGCACCCTGGCCGTTGTACGTACGTGTACATGCTATGTGCGCGCCTCTACAACGACACGTGCGCGCCTCTACTACGACACGTGCGCGCCTCTACATCGACCAGTATGTACGTACACGTTCGTGACCAGAATGACAATGCTACGTATGCTTCAACCAGGTGGGTCCCGACTGTCAGGCACTTCCTTGCCTGCGAAGATGTAGCTGGTGGGTCCCAGCAGTCAGGGGGGCGAATCGTTTTTTTCCCGGACGCACTTGCTTGCGTGCGAAGATGTAGCTGGTGGGTCCCAGTAGTCAGGGGGAAACATTTTTTTCGCGAAATACAGTGGCACGTCCGATGGGTCCCAGCTGTCAGGTGGAGGAATCATTATTTTCCGTGTAATAAGGAGGCACTTCCTTGCTGCGGCCGTGGACCCAGCTGTCAGCCTCTCCACGTACAGTCCACGTCCGATGGAAGTCGTTCCTTGACCACGTTGACCACGCCGCGCCGAGAGCGCCACGGCGGTGGACGACGGTGAGGCCTAGGAAGGGGATGACACGGAGGCAGGGAAGACTCGGCAGTTGTTTCCCACGCGGAGGGGAGTACGACTGTATGAGGGTTTACTAGTTTGTCTGTTGTGCCGAAGAATAACAACAGGTGTGGGTGAGTAGAGGGATGGCTAGGCCAGCGATGGGAGTACGGTCGGGCAGTGAGGCCAGCGCGGCAGCACAACTGGCCGCGAGGAGGAGGGAGCAGGCAGTCCCGCCGGCGCTTGTTTGAGCGGCTGGAGCAGGAAGAGCAGAGATTGAAGAAGCACGATGGCCGTTGGATGTACATCCAACAGTCAGTGCTTGTGCGTCAATCTTTTTTTAGTAAAGCCTCAAATCTGTGGAAAACAGCATACAACCCATCTACCATTATTTCTAATAATTTACAGCCCATTTGCTAATTCTTAAGGTTTTTTGGAGCCCATATTCTTTTTGTTAGCATTACAGCCCATATTGTGGCAACGGTTAAAAAATTATACGAAATTCTGCATATTTCGGTGCGGTCCGAACTGTTTTTAATCCCAAAATTTCGACTCACATTCAAGCTGATTTTAAAAATAAATGTATATCAATATAAAATCCAACAAATTCTCCATGCATAAAAATTAATGTAATTTAAAATCTTGAAATGAAAAAAAGATATTTGAAACTAATTGCCGGTTTGATGTGTTTTAAAAATGTACAGTCCATTTCTCATTACTGATGGGCCATTTTCTCGGCCAGCCGAATGAAAGCTCTCCTCGTCTTGAAAGATTTGCACGCCAACAGGCCTGACAAAGCGACTTACTTGGCAAATCACAAAAAAATTGGGCTGTGGCCGTGGACCCAGCTGTCAGCCTCTCCACATACAGTACTCTTCCTATGGAAGTCGTTCCTTGACGACATTGACCACGCCGCGCGGAGAGCACCACGGCGGTGGACGACGGCGAGGCCTAGGAAGTGGACGACGCGGTAGTGGAAGCCCGCGCGGAGAGGACTACGAGGGTTCACTGGTTCGGCTGCGGTGTGAGGCTGCCGTCGTCGCAGGGCCTGGCCAGCGGTGGGAATAGGAGGGGGCGGTGAGGCCTCTGCTGCAGCACAACTGGCCACGGGAGGCAAGAGCATGCGGCACGACCGGCGCTGCTTTGGGCGGCTGGAGCAAGAAGACCAGAGGTTGAAGAAGCACTACTGCCGTTGTATGGACATCGTACGGTCACTGGAGCTAGAATCGTTCATATTGACTAAGTTGACAAAGCCCTTCGTCCCCGTCAACTTAGTAGGCCCACAAGTCAGCCTCCCAGCAAGGTGGGTCCCAGCTAGCCGGGGGAGAATTCATTTTTGTGTGTGTAATAAGGAGGCACTTCCAGTGGGTCCGAGCTGACAGCGGGGGGAACGTTTTTTCGCGAAATACGGTGGCCCGTCCGGTGGGTCCCAGCAGTCAGGGGGAAACGATTTTTTTCGCAAAATACTGGTGGCCCGTCTGGTGGGTCCCTGCTGCCAGGTGGGGAAAGCATTATTTTCCTCGTAATAAGGAGGCACTTCCTTGCTGCCGCCATGGACCCAACTGTCAGCCTCTCCACGTATAGTCCACGTCCGATGGAAGTCGTTCCTTGACCATGTTGACCACGCCGCGCCGAGAGCACCAGGGCGGTGGACGACGGCGAGGCCTAGGAAGGGGACGATGCGTAGCCGGTGAAGATGCGGTAGTGGATGCCCACGCGGAGAGGAGTATGAGGGTTCACTCGTTCGGCTGCGGTATGAGGCTACCGTCGCCGCAGGGCCTGGCCAGTGGTGGGAATAGTAGGGGGCGGTGAGGCCTCCGCGGCAGCACAGACGACCACGGGAGGCAGGAGCAGGCGGCACGACCGGCGCTGCTTTGGGCGGCTGGAGCAAGAAGACCAGAGGTTGAAGAAGCACTACGGTCGTTGGATGGACATCGTACGGTCACTGCAGCTAGAATCGTTTATATTGACTAAGTTGACAAAGCCCTTGGTACATCAACTTAGTAGGCCCACAGATCAGCATCCGAAACGGTGCGCCCCAAATGTCAGGGGGAGGAATCATTTTTTGGGCGGGTGAAGCTAGAATATCCGAGATTGAAGAAGAAGCACGACATCCGTTGGATGGACATCCAACGGCCACTGCTGCTAGAACCGTGTGTTGGCTATAAGTTGACAAAGACTTGCATACGCGTCAACTCTGTTTTTTTAGGGGACGCGTCAACTTAGTAAGGCCAGAAGTGTGTGGCAGAGAACTTATAGCCCATTTGAGATTTGTAAGAATGTGTAGCCCATTTTTGAATTCTAATGGAATTTACTACAACCCATTTACAGTTTGTTAAAAGTACAGCCCATTTCAACCAACCGTTCAAAACAGAATTCAATAAAATTTCCCACATTTTGATGGGATCCGAAATATTTTTATCCCGAAATTTCTAGTCAGATTAAATACAATTTCAATATAAATTTATATTACGTAAAAATCCAACGAAACATTGCGCTCGCAACAATTAATGAAATTAAAATTTTCAATATCCAAAAATAATATTTTATAAAGTAATCACATGTTTGGTGCATTTTTTATAGTTACTGCCCAGTTTATGATTACATCCCATTTATTATTTCTTAAAGCCCATTTTCTTGTTAAGCCTAATGCATCCCTCCTAGGAAAGATTTGCAGCCCAGCGGGGCGGAGAATAACAACTTGACCTTGCCTGGGTATTCCTAAAAAAAGTATAGCTGGGCTAGCCATTTTCAGCTTGAAAAAAAATAATATCTAGGTTGGATATCTGGCCTGGGCTAGACGGGCCACAGCCCGCCCAGTTAATACTTGTAGTGATGTTTTTGTTGTTGTTCAGAGGAGAAAAATTAATATCTGGGCTAAACATCGAAAAACTCTACAGTGCTCACACCTCAAAAACACAAATACTGCTCGAGTTGCTTGGTCCCAGTTGTCGGCCACTTCTTGTGCAATTCTCTCGTTTATTGACTACAACCTAGGTTGACAATGGTGTGGGACCGTGATGTCAGGAAACTAGGGGGAAGAAAAATAAATTACTCCAGCGAGCGCTTCCACCTCTGCCTCGTTGTCTCCCGTGGAAACCCCTTTCCTCCCTTTTTTTGCTCGGGCAAGGACCAATGCATGCAGCACGTCCATGCGGTTATTAGGCAGGAAATAAAAGTGCTTTGCATGCTATGAATTACGATGGCCTGCATGGGTAGCTAATAAGGCATCCTCTTAACTGCTGTGATTAAATGTTGTGTTTAGAAGAGAGAAATATTCTTATTTTCCACCAATCTACTTGCACCTAGGTCGTGATGCACCTTCTAATACGACTTATTCACCTAGACGGAGGGAGTATAGTTTTATACATATATATATAATAAGGAGGCACTTGCGTACGTGAGGCTATGGACCTGGTGGGTCCCCATTGTCATCCTCTCCAAGTAAAGTCATCTCCTCGCCCGCGCACGCTTTCCGCTCAAAACAGTCAGCACCGCCCGCCCCGCTTCCCAGTGCAGGCGATTGCTCCGCCTTCAAATGACACAAGTGTCGTCCGTCCGTCCATCTGCCTCCCACATTAATGATACGCGGTTGCCTAGGCGGCTACTCCGGCGCCACACGTCCGTCCCTCCGCCCTCCCACCATTGCTATATAAACTGTTGCGCCGGCCATAGCCGCAATCATCCGCATCCGTTCCCTTTCTCCTGTCCACACCACTACTGCCCACCATGGCTTCCTCACGCTCCAGCGCTCTTCGGGATGGGCGGACGACGGACCACAAGGAGATGGCAGCCATTGCTGCCGACCGGCTGGCCGGCAGGCAGCCGGAGGACGACGACGTCCCAATGGAGAACATGGTAGTCTACGATCCGGCGCCAACCCCCTCCTCCGCGCCATCCTCGCCGGTGCATTGCACCATGACCATCGGCGAGGCTCGTACCCAATATATGGACAGTGTGAGGCAGATGCGTCAAGAGCAATTCTGGGAGGCGCAGGCCGATGTCGCCTACAACCACCATCTCCTCCAGGAGCACCTGCAGGCGGAGGAGCAGATCACCGCGGAGCGGGCGGAGCAGGAGGCGCTGCTCGACTCGTACCGCTCCGCCCACAAGGGCCGCCTCGAGCGCTGGCGATACCGCATGCGGGTGGCAGAGCCTGCGGCTGCCTACAAAGAGGCTAGCAAAGAGGGCGATGAAGCGGGCGAGGCGTTGTTTGGCGAGACCAAGGACGAGGCAGAGGTCAATGCCGGCTCCGACGAGTCCCCACCCCGCTGGCGCCAACGAGGCCCTGCTCCGCCGAGGCCCCGCCCCGCCAACAACGAGGCAGAGGACATCACTAGCTCAACCGAGGCCCCACCCCGCTGGCAACGCGGGGGAGGATTTCCACTGCTCCGCTGAGGCGCCACCCGCCGGCAACGAGACAGAGGACATCGCCAGCTCCGCCGAGGCCCCGCCCCGCTGCCAACGAGGCAGCACCACACGAAAAACGAGGAAGAGTAGAACACGGTAGGTCACCGCCGCTCGGGTCCAAGTAAGGCCACCGCTGCTACCCTCCTGTTGAAGCCAAGCTAGGCGGGTTGACCATTGACGGCCGGTTAGCTTCTTGGCGGCAACGTGGAGTCGGGGAGTTCTGCTGGAGAATAACGCTGCTTCTACTTAACTGCTGGTGCAGTTGGCTGACTGACACGTGGGCCCAACAGGCCACATGTCAGTTACGCAACTGCACCTGCAGTTAAGTCACTGAAGCTTCTGTTCGGCTCAGTGGGACACAGGTGGTAGCTTCGATTAATTAATTATACCTCTAGCGCACCCCTTTTTAGTTGAGGAATGTATGAAATGTAATGAAATTTGGCATGTTTATATGAAATCCGACTGTGTATGAATGAATTTATTTTGATTAGTTCGAATTCCTGTATCACTGGCATTGGATGAACATGGATAACAATACGTACTAGCATTATTCCCAGGGTGATCACCTCGTTTGCAGCAGTTTCACATGTACTCCCTTCGGTCCTTTCTAGTTTGCATACAAGTTTTGTCTGCAGTCAAAGTATCTCTACTTTGACCAATCTTATACAAAAGAGTATGCACTTTCACAATGTGCGAAGTAAAAAGGAATAGAAGGAGTACAAAGAGTTTGAGCACCTTTTTAGCGTTTCTGTACATTGTAATCAAACACACAGGCCTGTCAATTCATAGAGAACATTCAAAACAATCGATGATTATGCATCTCAGCGACTCACATGTCAGAGGCAATATTTACTTCACAACTAAAGAATAAAGAAAAAATTGATCGACGCTGCTGACAGCAAGGGCGTCCCATTCAAAAATATCAACGCATGTCTTGCTAAAATCAATGAGCAAAATTTGACAAGGTTGTCCCATTCCAAAATATCAAATGCCTACGATTGTGGAATGGGCAGGGTTTGCCATCAGTTTGGACATTGAAATGGCACCTCGTGCTAAATAAACCATCTGTTCTTTTTGTGCAGTTCCACCAAAATCAACCAAATTCGCACGTAGCTTGTATGGTTTCGCCCTTATATGTTGCGACGCCTTGAACTTATCGGCACCTCCTTTCTTGTGGTGGAAATGAATGATTCGATGTATTCATGAACATTTTGTGCAGTTCCCATTGAAATCAAGCTGAGCACCCCGGTTTGCACAAATACAAAAAAGTGATTAGTATAGAGCAAACTGTATTATGAATTAACAATTTCAATAGGCACATACATGGTCCATGTAGAGCACACTTTTAGAAAAATGGAACTCACCAGAAAGAATCCTAGAACAACATTGTACTCGCGTATCACAGCAAAAAAATGGAAATTTTGTCAGTCCTTCTGAGCTGAAGTTAGTTTGGTCTTGTGGGGAGTAATGTAACCATCCTTCAACTGCTCCTTCTGATGATAAGATAGACATGGCTTCTTCATCCTGGCATAATCGGAACAAGTCACTTCATGTACTCCATATTCTTCTTCAGAGGAAGATGATCATGTTGTGCAAAGACAAGAGGACTACTAAATGCTAGCATCACTGTTTGCTCAAAAAAGGGAAAGGAAATATTTAAAACAGCACAGATGAAGCACTTCTCAAGGACAATACCACTTTTTCATGACAGTATCTAAATAGTATCACAACACCAATAGAGATGACAAAGCTCGATCATATGGATGAAATCAGTGGGCGAGTACCAACCTTTGTCAGGAGGCTTATTGCGTAGAGCATACAGATGAAGCAATTCTCCGGAACCATCTGTTGCTATCTATGATGGTGGCCATGCTTACTATATACTCCTCGATTAGTTTAATGTTTCCAACATCTTCTTGTGCAGTTCCACTAAAATATATGGTATCTTCAAAGAAGATCCCTGTTTGCACAAGTAGAGATAATTACATATTACATTAAGAGTGGCATCAAATCAGTGGCAAAACAATTGCTCGTTCCAGCCATAGCAATAAATTAAGATGCAAAACTATATCATTACTTGTGTCATCGCAGTTCCAGTGCTTCGTTACAGCACCGGGAGTTGATTTTTGTTTTTCTTCCCCTTGTTCTTCCCCTTCATCACTTGGTTCAATAACAAACAAGCTTCTCCTTCAATGTAAGATTTGGCATGTCAATTAGGGAGCACAACTATAGTACTAAACTTAATTTTTTGATGAAAGTGGCAAAATACAGGCCATCAGTTGTGAAATATCCTTATCTTAACTCAATGGGATATTACGGTGCACATACAGATTGGAAGTCTTGTCTCCATTTGTGCAGTTCACTAAAATCAAGCAACATCATCGTACAAGTAGCACAACATATGAATGCACACTGCAGAATCATGTGAAAGAAGGCTACTACTGACCTCTCATGATGCGGAATTCAAACAACTCACAAGAAGAAGATCTGAACCAAATTCGCCTTAACGGATAGGAAGTAAGATCTCCTCTTGTGCAGTTCCACGAAGATCAAGCAATCAAGCAACATTGTCGGTGTGACATTTTGGTTGAACTGCACAAAACACTCTTAAAACAAAAGTGTTTTGTGCAGTGCAACAAAAGGTCACAATGGCAACGAGATGAAGCAGATAACCCTATTTACACAGAGGTGCAAAGGAAACAATTAGTAGTCAATAACGGTGGATGACACAGAAGCCAACAAAAAGAAGCATCTACCTTATCTAAATGGGAAAGAAAGAAATACAGTAGCATTTCTCAAATGGTGGCATTGATTAATATTAACATAGAGATTATATTAACAACAAAATTCGGTAAACATGTAATTTGCTTTTAACTGTGGCATTGCATGAATTTTCCAGCGGCATTATTAGAGGGTGTTTGTTTACAGGGACATTTTGGTGTAGGGACTAAAAAAACTCCATGTCAGTCCCATCTAAACCAAAGAGGAGGGACTTGTAGGGACTAAAAGTGGGCATTTGGGACTAAAGAAAGAAGACCCCGAGGGAGTCTTTTTGGGACTTTTTCCAACAGTTGCCCCTGCCATGCATCACACCTTGTCTCTATTAGTTCATTACTAGGGGTAACATGGTCTTTTAGCATGTCATTTAATAACCTCTAGTCCATGTTTAGTCCCTGGAACCCAGCAGGTAGGGACTAGGTAGTTTTTAACCAAACATGGCCTTAGATTAACAACAACTAATGAGTTGCACGGGACAGTGGATGCACCAGCACCATGTGCATCTACCGATGTACTGTGGTCATGCACAATCTGTTGCAACAAAGAACAAGCAACCAAGGAGCATATTTGTGTTGGTCCCGGTTTTGTTATCTTTAGACGCCTTTCCCTACGTGAGCGCAACAAATTTAGTCCTGCTCAATCTCTACAGACTTGTCCCTTCCTTTCCTTTTTGAACTAGTACTTTCGCCCCTTCCTTTCCTCTTTGAACCACGTCCTAGATTTATGCGGTACAACTTTCCCCACTACTTTCCCCCATTCCTTTCCTCTTTGAACCACATCCTAGATTAATGCTATACAGCTTTCCCCCTTCATTTCCTCTTTGAACCACGTCCTAGATTCATGCTATATACAACTTTTCCCACTACTTTCCCCCACTCCTTTCCTCTTTGAACCACGTCCTAGATTCATGGTATACATGCAGCTAGAGCAATGCATGTGGAGTAAGTAAATTATACCTTAAGGTTCTTGGGGCGTGGTTCGGTGGGCGACGGGACGGCGGCGAAGAAGAAGGGGTCGGAGGCCCTCCCTCGCTGCCGCTGGGTGGAAAGTGAACAGCTACGCCGGTAGTCCCTCGCCGACGGCGACAGCGTTAAGCCTCCTTCCCCTCCCGGCGGACGGATCCTGCCAGCTCTTTGAACATCAGTGAGGGGAGAGAGAGGCCAACGAAGTCTTGTTTAGATCTGGAGAGGGCGAGAGAGTGTGAAGAGAGCAACTACAAGCGCTAAGCCTCCAGCGGGAGAGGGCGAGAGAGTGTGAAGAGAGCAACTACAAGCGATGAGGCTCCAACGTGTATATATATACTGGAGAGACTATCCATAGTGTGGGAGTCATTGGGATTTCAGTCATAATCGTGTCATGTGGCTTTAGTGGTAAGACTATCCACAGTGGTGCAAAAATAATGCAGCCTTAGTCACCTTACCTCTCTCCACGTAGTACGTTGGGTCCCACCAGTCAGAGGGTGAAACAAACAAATTAATAAGAAAAATTAAAAGCGCCAGCGGTGTATCTTACCTCACACATCTCGCTACTGCTCAGGAACACTGTCCAATTGATCCCTTTGTTTGCTCACGTACTATTTTAAGTGAATCCTTATTATAACATGCACACAAATTTTGGGCACTTATATTCGACTTAAGTCAGTGTGCTACCGTATCTCGTATACTTACTACTCCCTCCGTCTAGGTGTAATAAGTCACGTTAGAAGGTGCAACGGGACCAAGGTGCGTGTGTGTGTGTGTGTGTGTGTGTTTAACACCATGTGTGTGTTAGAGAGAGCGACAGATCGACCTACTCCTACAGAGAGATGTTGTGTAGTGTATGATTTTAGCCGCGAGAGTCGGTGCATCCTCTTGTTTCCGGGCGTGTCCGGTAGGGACATGCGGACAACTGCCACGCCCGCTCTTGACTAGCCTGGCCCACCCAAAGCCCCTCCATCGCCCGCGCGTGCTTCTCGCCCGAAACGGTCAGCGCCGCTCCAAAGAATCGGTGTCGCATTCATGCCCGGGCAGAGCGGACGCGACCTCTCACTGGCGCAATAGTGATGGTTGCTTCGTCCGTCCAACTTACTGCTTGGTCTATGTGATTTGACGGCTCATTGGTCTTTATTACTAAGGTGGTAGGACTGCTGGATGTCCCACACTTTCGGCGAAAGGAGGTATACTACTACTACTAGATTACAATTTTCTCCATTCTTACAGCGGAGGCGTGCAAGGGCAGTGAAAACACGCAGGTTCAGTGATTACATGGCCCACCTCACACTATCACTGTGCGACACCTAACTCTTTACATAGTACTCCCTCCGTTCCTAAATATTACTAGATGAGTCCCCGCGCGGAACAACGGTATATCCCTCTGCGCAAAATTATCGATTTCATAGAACAAAAAAAACTCTATAACCGCATGACAAATGTGGTAGCCAAACTAAATAAACTCCCATCATCATTTAGATCATCCAACGTAAGGAAAAAAGATCAGCCAACTCCTACTTCATAATGGGATTATATTTTTCTTTTTGACATGTTAATGGGACTTAAAAGCTCACTTACATGCATGCTACCGGTGCATGCTTGCATGCAGACATGTTGATGTGATTTAAAACCCACTCACATGCATCTGGCACGGTATTTCTACATGCTTGCATGTGGCTTAGTGCGGAGCCTCTCAACGTCAAGATCAGACGGCTATTATGGACTGATTTACTTCATCTAACGGCTACATCAATTTTGATGACGTGGCTCAAGGAGAGGATAGAGAATTCCTACTAGTGGGGGCTAGCTCTTACTAGTAGATATAAGTCTTTGTAGAGATTCCACTACATACGGAACAAAATGAATGAATCTACACTTAAAATGCATCTATATACATCCGCATGTGGTTCATGGTGAAATCTCTACAAAGACTTATATTTAGGAACGGAGGAAGTACTAGTATAGTATGTACTGTAATTTATCAGCGAGATAAATTTGTACAATGCTATGAAGCTTCCAGCTTCTATTACATGTATCTTGCGTCCAAGGTTGCCCGTTGCAACATTTCATCAAATACAAAGGAGACTAACATGCATGCTATTGCATCTCAAGGATTGACAGATCATAGCAAATATGTACTTCCTCCCTTCCAAAATAAGTTTCTCAACTTTGTGCAAACTTTAGTACAAAGTTTTACTACTACTAAAGTTGACACTTATTTTGGAACAGAGGCAGCTAAAGAAAAAAAACGATCCATGCAGTCCCTAGCCCTTGAACCGTGAACCCTGACCAGGCTTCAATTTGCTGGCAACGTTCGAGCTTCCTAATAAATGAAGTTTGCAACCTTTTGACCATCGGATCATTTTGTGCAGTTTCACCAAAATCGAGATGAGCATCCCTGCGGCAAAGAAATTGAACAAGCGTGATTAGAATAAGATTACTGGGACTAGTTGATGATACATAAACTCATCACAAATACAGTACGTAGAAGCCAGTAGAGGTATGTGCGGGGCAAAGAAGTAGAGAAATATCCACAGGGAGTGATGTGGGCAGCTGGAGCAGTGGTGCAAGCTGGTTGTAAAGGGAGTTGTACCTGAGGGACGTAGCTCAACCTTGAGGAGGGTGGCGGGAGGCAGCAAGTGCCCACGTCGCGGTAGTGAGCAAGGGACGAAGGCAACCTCACCGGCTTTGTGAGAGAGAACGGCGGGGACCCCTGATCGGGACGTGCCGACAATGGGTTTTCACCGTCGACGACGGCCACCACATCTACACTAAGCATCCACCCCTTCCCCAAGCGGACGTGATCCGCCGGGATGTTAGAGATGTGGCCACAGTCGTTTTGTGCGAGCGAGTGTGAAGAGAGCAACCCCAGCAAGCAACCGTGTAGGCTGGCCCGTCCTGACTATGTATGTAGTGGAGCGGTTTCCTTTTCTCTCCATATGAACCTATCATATTGCGTATGTGCCACTAAAGAAAAAAAAACTTTATTTATAAATCACACGGCACCTACTACTCATTCTCCTATAACCTTGCGCTTGGCATCTCCAAAATATTAACCTTGCGATTGGCTCTTCGCCTCTTCGGGAAGTCGAGCAATAATGGCAGTGCAGTATATATCGTTCTGGCTATATGAGACCGAATGAATTGCTACACGTCCCCCATGTGGGCGAGGGTCGAGGGGCGAGGGAGAGTGCTACATACGGAGCAAAATGAGTGAATCTACACTCTAAAATACGTCTATATACATTAGTGTTTGGAGTATGTACTAGTAGTTCATATTGAAATCTACTGAAGGACATATATATTCCAAACAATATGATATAATCTCTATAACCAAGGTAGTAGGGACGAGGAGTAAACGGAGGGAGTAGTAAATTTTTCTCCTCGTCTTGCGAGCCACCGCGCGCATGGGCGAGGGAGCGGGCGTAAGGCATAGTAAGCAAGCTTCACCTCATCCTGCGAGCCACCGCGCCCGTGGGCGGGGGACACGGCGTACTAAGCAAGCTTCTCCTCATTCTGCGAGTTGACGGGACACATCAAAAGTACTCTAGTGTATAGAGCCTGGCCTCTAAGGTAGGCCCCACATGGTTTGCCTCTTTTTTCAACATAACACGTCAAGTCGCAATTTGTTTGTTCACCGGTGGTAGACGATCCTCCCTCCACCAAGTGGACAACCAGTACACGTGCCAAATTACCATGTGGGCTGCCTTTTTCATACAGAAATGAGCTCCACCGTGTACCCGCGTGGGTGTGGTTAGGAAAGAGACGGGAGTACGTGCGCCGTGCATGCACCTCTTCTCTTCGTGCACGTCACCCACCTACGTGGGTGTGTGAGAGAGATACAAACCGTGTTCGTGAGTGTTTTTTGTTTTGGGGTGGGGTGGGGGTGGGGTGGGGGGTTGATTTCGTGAATTATTTGTGGGAATATGTGTCGATGACATCTCAAACAAAATTTTGCATGCAATGTGTGTGAAATGGAGGCCTATCCATATCATACATAGAGGGTCGGGCAATCCACGAGAAGAGAGGGAGGGGTCATAGCTATCGATAGAGTCGAAGAGAGGATCAAGTGGGTGGGTGCGAGATCGATGAAGAGAGCCATCGAAATTGTGTGTGTGTACAAGTCAAAGATATAGGGCGACTGGCCTACCGGAACGTTAGAGGGCACACGTCAAGTTTGTGTGTGGCGGGGAGACATGACTAGAGCGCTCGATGTATCGGTGTGTGTGGGGGGTGGTGGGAGGGGTAGGCAGAGGCCTAACTATAGAGGTAGAACGACTCATATATGTGTTGAGAAGGAGAGACCCAGCTATGTCTTAAGGGAGATTGATCGACATCCATACATAACTGAAGGACGAGAAATATGATTGGAGAGAGAGAGAGAGGAGAGAGAGGGAGGGAGAGGGAGGGAGAGGGAGGGAGAGGGGTAGAGTGCTGGATGGGTGATGGAGTTGCTTCTCGAAGATGGTGGGAGAGGCCTACTAGACAAACTGAGGGTGGAACTGCAATGTTATCAATAAGAGTGGGGATGTGTTTCTGTGTGTGCCTGTGTGTGATAGATCTGTCGGGACGCATCCATGGATGATGAAGGGGAACCATGTGTTTGGTAAGCAAACCTAACTAGATTGGTAGATCAATTGTTGTTTGTCGGAGGAAGGGAGAGACACAACTAATGAGGTAGATTGATTGACGTGTGGGTAAAACGAGTTATAAGGACCTAGCTAGCTATATGTATAGCGAGAGATCGGTTGGTGTACGTCCATTTGTTAGAGGCAAATAAGGCCCAGTGAGACGGATAGACAGAGAGAATGGAGCTAGGAGGTGGTGCGAGAGGCCCAACTACTAGCTAGATAGGGGGAGGAGTGTGCGGTTGTGAGAGCGATGAAAAGAGGGGCGAGAGTTTACATGTGTGTCTGACCGTATCAGAGACACGAGGCAAGGACACATAAAGGAGGAGATGGAAGGTGTGTTTGTATGTTGTAGGCAGGCATCGCTGGAGAGGTTTATCGATCGGTGTGTGTCGGAAAGGAGTTGTGGAGACTCTGGGAGAACGACCTAAAGAAAAAAATGAATGTGCCCGGTGGATAGAATGCCGAGGGAGGGGGAGGGCGAGGAGGCTGTGTGTATGCACGAGAGAAAGTTAGTGGTAGCTACAAAGGTTAGAGGATTGTGTGGGTGTAAGAGACTAACAAAGATCATAATTTGATATGAAAGCGGATTCATATATTTGAATAGGAGATCGTAGTGTTTTAAACATTGCATGCATGAATATAGCGGTGATACACGTGTTGTGCACATGTTATACCATAATGTGATAATGCATGGCGTTTGCAACTCACAGCTAAATGCCGAACAATCTAAACCATACTATACATCAAACAATCTCACATTTTATTTGAATTTGTGATAATGTGTGGCGTTTACAGCTTACAACTAAATATTGAACAATCTAAACAATATTGTATACCGAACATTCTCACATTTTTATTTGAATTTGTGGTAATGTGTGGTGTTTGCAACTCACATCTAAATACTTGTAGGCGTAGCGGGCGGGGCGCCATACATAATGTGATAAACACATTATACATATGAGACATGGTTTAGATTATGAAGATCTTGCTAGAGCTAGAAATGTAATGTGATTTGAAATCAAAATAAAGTGGATTCAAAAAATCTAGTTCGAGTTCATATAGTACACATAGTTCATATGTAACTCGAGACTAATCATGTGGTGTGCTGTGAATATAATACACAAATGATGGTTTAACTTGACAATAATGATGATTGTAGATCTTATTAAAACAGAGAAACAAATTCAAATGCTTTGACTTCACAACAATCATTACTGTAGATCTTATTCAAATAGAGAAACGAATTCAAATTTAGTTCAGATTGAAGCGGTAGTATATACGTTTGGAATGCACTAAAACGTTCATTTGAGTAGTAGGTTGCATGCATTATACACGTAGCGAAATATTTTAATTGAACATAACATGAATTCAAAGTTTTGAATGACATTTGTAGGGCGTATTGATTTGGTACAGTACAGGTTAGGCTTGTCTGGAAATTTTAACCCGCGCCTTGTTAGCCCGAAATATTTAAGATATATCTTTGTCTCGTTGTGCTCCGACAACTCCCTCCATCTCAACCCGCGCCTTGCTATTCCGAAATTACAACGCGTGCGAAAACTCCCACCTCCTGTGAAATCCCGACACGCGAAATGCCCGTGGTACCCCTGAACCGAAAGAACCACCTCAAATCGGTGGGGGTACTTTCGTAACTTACCCCACATTTCGGACAAGCGCGTCTCTAAGCCATGGTTCCCCACTGCCATCCCATCGCCCACCCATTCGTACACCAAGTCCGCGAAAACCCGCGACGAAACCCCACACCCTGCTCCGTCCGCCACCCAGCCGGAGCCTCTTCCCCGACGACGTCGTCCACAGCAACACCTCGATGTCCCTCATCCACCGTACCGGATGAGGATCCGTCATCGATCTCATCGTCCCGCCGGTTCAGCCACGCCGTCCTCCACCTCCAAGGAGTTGCCCCGACGTTCCCCTCATCTTTTGCGCCACCTCCATTCCCACACCACCGTCTTCACCTACACCACCGGAAGAGCATCATCATCACCGTTTCCTCAGATGAAGCTGCGGCCTAATCGGCGCTACCAAAGAGGTTGTACACTAATCGCCGCATTTTCTTCTTGATTCGATCTCACGGTGCTGCCGGGGCTCGGTCCCGAGCCGACACGGCGCGGCTCCATCCACGGCGGCGTCGCCGACCACTTCCTCCACGGCGTCGCTCCCTCGACGGTGACGTCCACATCAGTAGGACCTACTGCCGCTTTAGCTCTCGCTCGCGCTGCTACTCTGCTCTTGCTCTCGGTCCCCTGCCTGGTCTGCTCTTGCTACTGCTCTTGCTCACGCTGCTTCTCTCGCTCTTGCTCTTGCTTGCGATGTTGCTCCAATTTAGCTAAACTTCACTCTGATGCCGCTGGGGTGAAGGAAGAACCATCCGCAGCGGGGAGGGGGGCTCGCCGGAGAGGTACCCCACTATCTATCTTAGGGTTCAGGATGGGGGCGGTGGTCGCCGGCGGTGGCGGGGCATTGGCAGGGCGGTGGCGTGGGGATTGCCGGAGAAAAAGCTCGGCACAGGGGGTGGGAGCGCTAGAGGGATGGCCGGGGCGGCGGTGGGGAGTGTTCTCGGGGCGGGCAGGGCGGTGCACCGCCGGCCGCAGGCGGCAGGGGGCTGCTGTTTGGCCGGCTCAAGGGGGTGGAGGTTGAAGATGAATCGTAGACCCTTGATTTCGTATCCAATGGCTGCAAAATTGACTGACCAGAGATGAAAGAGTTAGTCGACCAACGTGTAGCCTCACCTTGCTAGTGCGTTCAGTTTCGACAGCAAAATTCAGTTTCGACAGTTAAATTCAGTTTCGACAGTTAAGTTCGGTTTTGACAGTTAAATTCAGTTTCGACAGTTAAGTTCAGAGATGAGTGGCTGATGTATTTTACATCTAGCACTTTGTGGTTATGTATTTTACGTCATGTATTGGAGATGCTATTAGAATTCCACTCAGGTTAACATTGTTCGTTGTCTCTCTTGTCCTGCTTCAGCCTCGGCGTCGTACAACTCACCAGAGCTGCTCCAACGACGAAACCCTCCATCACAGCGGAGCAGTACCTCGGGCTCCATCTCCAGACACCTAAGATCTTCTTCCCCTCCTCCGACAGCCAAGTCAGCCGGAGCATCCTCACCGGCCAACCCAATCACGCTGAGATCGACATGGCTTTGACAAAGAGGTTGTACACTTGTTGCATCTCTTTTTTACTCTACATGTTATATATATTGCTCACTGAGCACACGGATTTGTTCCTTTAGTGTCTCCTTGAAAGAAAAAACGTAGGAATTTTAATTTTCACTTGTCCTCCTTTTCAAATTCCTATTCATGAAGCACAAGAGTAAGAGATAGTAGCATAATAGCATTATAACTGTAAATTTTCTTATGGTTTGACTTAATCTCACCATGCTTCTTTGCATCCTGTGATCTTCCCATTGTTGTGAATCAAACACCCAGATTGGCAGAAATCATGTGTTTTTAAATTCTCTGTTTTGCACATGCATTCCTATCCTTTTCCTGTCTATTTCCTATCCCTGCATTGTTGGAATCCTCCAATTCAAACGAGCCCTTATAGAATTACTTCTCTTACAAATAGTTGTCAAAGAAAACCTTGTGTGGTTTGTCCCGCTCCTGCTGCGCCACCATCCACCCCAGCTCAGCTACTCCAACGACAGAATGGTCCAGCACAGCAGGGATCCGGCCTCCAGGCTGTCTTTCGCTGCCTCAGATCTTCTTCCCCGCCGCTGGCAGCCATGAAAAATGCACTACCATCATCAACCGAGCAGATGACCTCAAGGACTACACGGGTCCGCAAGAGAGGTCGCACTCTTTCGTGTCTGCTTACGTTATGCATCGCTTAATATTACATGCTACTTTATCGTCATGTTCACCGATTAGACTCTGAGTCAGCTCCAAACTAATGGTCAAACTTGAGTTTTTAAATGGTTGTGGGGTACATATCGGGGCCGCTATCAATAGTATCTATCTACTATCTGGTTAATCTCCGGTGTCTACTATGAGTTTCATGTTGGGTGGGATACAAACAGTAAAGAAGCCATTATCTGTATTTTTTAACTAAAGCCATTATCTGCCTGTTATTATTGGTTTTGGGTCTATCCACAGGTTGCTACCATCACTCTGGATTTCTGCATGCACTCCTTACATAATCTCACTTTGTTTTATTCCTATGCATGACAGTTATTGTAAACAATGGAACTGAACATGTAGAGCAAAAGAGACGAGCCTTGCGTGGCAATAAAATTTCATGCAGACGTCGCTCCATGGTAGGCGCAAAGGCAGCCCCCCGCCACACATTTCGGATTATAATCGAGAGGAAGATATCTGTTCTGAGGGGGATTCAGAAGGAGAAGACAACTCCTATTTACCCCCTGAGGTCTTCGCTCTAACTTGGCATGCTGATGTTGGTTATATCATGCATATGGTGTCTTGCATTGCTTACTTTATACATCAAATATGTCATCTGCTTAGTTTAGACATCCTTTGTGTGAATGCCATCTGTTTAGTTTATTCATCGTTTATGTGAATTATGCAACGCCATCTTGTTTAGCCAGGCATCATATATGTGAATTTTGCAATGCCATCCTTCTTAGCCAGTCATCTTATATGTAAATTATATCAGGCCATCCTTTTTTTGTTACATATTACATTTGTCAACAATGTTATTACATTCAACTGCTCTTCGTGTGCATCAGCCATTTGACACGGTGATGGCAAATTCTGGAGTGAAAACAAGGGCTTCAGAGCAGACTATGCTATGTGACGAAGCGCATATCTCGCTGGATATGGATAGCTCCTCAGAGGAGGATTCAGAGACAAATGACCAGTCCTAT
>NC_041384.1:490578754-490581423 GCF_002162155.2 Triticum dicoccoides | reverse complement strand
AATCATACACGCAAACGTGTACGATCAAGATCAAGGACTCACGGGAAGATATCACAACACAACTCTACAAATAAAATAAGTCATACAAGCATCATATTACAAGCCAGGGGCCTCGAGGGCTCGAATACAAGATCTCGATCATAGACGAGTCAGCGGAAGCAACAATATCTGAGTACAGACATAAGTTAAACAAGTTTGCCTTAAGAAGGATAACACAAACTGGGATACAGATCGAAAGAGGCGCAGGCCTCCTGCCTGGGATCCTCCTAAACTACTCCTGGTCGCCGTCAGCGGGCTGCACGTAGTAGTAGGCACCTCCCGAGTAGTAGTAGTCGTCATCGACAGTGGCGTCTGGCTCCTGGAATCCACCGTCTGGTCGCAGCAATCGGGTATAGAAAGGGGGAAAAGAGGGAGCAAAGCAACCGTGAGTACTCATCCAAAGTACTCGCAAGCAAGGAGCTACACTACATATGTATGCATTGGTATCAAATGGAATAAGGGTATCATATGTGGACTGAACTGCAGAATGCCGGAATAAGAGGGGGATAGCTAGTCCTATCGAAGACTATGCTTCTGGCCACCTCCATCTTGCAGCATGTAGAAGAGAGCAGAAGGTAAGTCCACCAAGTAGCATCGTGTAGCATAATCCTACCCGACGATCCTTCCCTCGTCGCCCTGTTAGAGAGCGATCACCGGGTTGTATCTGGCACTTGGAAGGGTGTGTTTTATTAAGTATTCGGTTCTAGTTGTCATAAGGTCAAGGTACAACTCCAAGTCATCATGTTACCGAAGATCACGGCTATTCGAATAGTTTAACTTCCCTGCAGGGGTGCACCACATAACCCAACACGCTCGATCCCATTTGGCCGGACACACTTTCCTGGGTCATGCCCGGCCTCAGAAGATCAACACATCGCAGCCCTACCTAGGCACAACAGAGAGGTCAGCACGCCCGTCTAAATCCTATGGCGCAGGGGTCTGGGCCCATCGCCCTTTGCACACCTGCACGTTGCGAACGTGGCCGGAAGCAGAACTAGCCCCCTTAATACAAGAGCAGGCTTATGGTCCAATCCGGCGCGCGCCGCTCAGTCATTGATGTCACGAAGGCTTCGGCTGATACCACGACATCGAGTGCCCATAATTGTCCCCGCGTAGATGGTTAGTGCGTATACGCCAGTAGCCAGACTTAGATCAAATACCAAGATCTCGTTAAGCATGTTAAGTATCCGTGAACGCTGAACAGGGCCAGGCCCACCTCTCTCCTAGGTGGTCTCAACCTGCCCTATCGCTCCCCCACAAAGATCCACTCGCGGGTACTCCTACGAGCCGACCCGTCTTTGGTCACCACATGTATCATGTATAAAGTATATAGTATATACCCATGATCACCTCTCGAGTGATCACGGCCCGATAGTATAGCATGGCAGACGGACAAGAATGTAGGGCCACAGATGGAATACTAGCATCCTATACTAGGCAGGTAGGATTGCAGGTAAAGGTAACAACAGTAGTAGCAAAGACAGGCTATGCATTAGGATAGGATTAACGGAAAGCAGTAACATGTTACACTACTCTAATGCAAGCAGTAGAGAGTAGAGTAGGCAATATCTGGTGATCAAGGGGGGGGCTTGCCTGGTTGCTCTGGCAAGAGAGAGGGGTCGTCAACACCGTAGTCGTACTGGGTAGCAGCGGCGTCGGTCTCGGTGTCTAGCGAGAGAAGAGGGGGAAGAAACAATAAATATTAAGCAAACAGATGCATAGCGATGCATGACAAAGCAAAGCATGATGCTAGGTGTGCCCTGACGCGGTATGAGGTGATACCGGTGAAGGGGGGAAACAACCGGGAAAGTATCCCCGGTGTTCCACGTTTTCGGGCAAAGGAGCCGAAGGGGGAAAGTTGCGAGTTCGGTATGTTAGGGATGTGTGGTGGACGAACGGGTCGCGTCTCCGGATTCGTCTCGTCGTTCTGAGCAACTTTCATGTTGAAAATAATTTAATCCGAGTTACGGATTAAATGATATGATTTTCTAAAGATTTTATTAATTTCTAGAATTTAATTGATTATTTAATTTAATTCGAAAATAGATTTATGACATCAGCATGATGTCATGCTGACGTCAGCAGTCAACAGGAGTTGACTGGTCAACCTGACAAGTGGGTCCCACTAGTAAGTGACACATTTTAATTAAACATTTTAATTAACCAAATTAGTATTAATTAGGGGGGTGGGACCCACTATCATACTCTATTAGCTAGTTAACAGTAGTTAATTAGGTTAATTAGTCATTAGATTAATTAATCTTAATTAACTAATTTAATTAGATTTAATTAAGTTAATTAATTAATTAATTAATTTTATTATTTATTATTTATTTATTTCATATATATTTATTTAAATTCCCTTTTTTATAAACGTTCTCGGTCGTGGGGCCATTTGGTCAGTGGCCCAGGGGGCATAACGGGCGCACGGGCGATGCGGATACGGGCGTGCGGCGCGAGGCGCCCGATGGGGCGGACCCGGGCGGTGCCGCGGGGCTGCGAGATCCAGCGGGGCGGCCGGCGTAGGCCACGGCGGGCTCAACCGGGGAAGGCTGGCGCTGCCCGGAGAGCCCAGGTGGGGTCGCGGGGGCGGCCAAAAGGCGGCGGTTGGCGGCGATGGCCGCGCGGCC
>NC_041384.1:490560518-490578188 GCF_002162155.2 Triticum dicoccoides | reverse complement strand
TGGGGGATGAGGCAGGACGGCGAGGTGGCGACGGCGTTCGGCGGCGGCGTCGCAGTTCGGTTCCAGGCGCGGCGGGGCGCGGTCACCCCGATCCCGATCTGGATCGGGGGAGCGAGGGGGAGATATTTTCGTTGGGGGGGAGTGGGGTGTCGGTGGAGTAGTGGGGGAGTGGGGGAAGGATATGGCGGCGGGGTGGGCCGGCCGGTTGGTTGTGGCCTAGTTGGGCCGACCTGCTAGCTGGGCCACTCGGCCCAGGGGGGTTTCTGTTTCCTTTTTTAGTTTAGTTTTTTGTTTTTGTGTTTTCTCTTTTTTCTTTTCTGTTTTAATTCAATTTAAAATATTTATGCATTTTCTAAACATGTGTTTTCTTCACCATAATTAACTATGTAATATTATGCACAAACCGAACATTTTTGTTTTAACGTTTGTAAACTTTAATTATTTAACTTTATTTTTAAATTTGAATTTGACTCGGTTTTGAACTAATGGCAGACTATCAACCGTAACCGTGGTGACGTGGTATGATTAGCATTGGATTACTGTAGCACGATGATCCGGGCGTTACAAATCTCCTCCACTACAAGAAATCTCGTCCCGAGATTTAGGAGGTAGAAGGAAACGGCGCGGGGTATTCATCATGCAGGCGGTCCTCGCGTTCCCAAGTGGCTTCATCTTCAGAGTGATGCGACCACTGGACTTTCAGGAACTTGATCGCCTTCTGACGTGTGCGGCATTCAGCTTGGTCGAGAATGTGGACCGGATGCTCTTTATAGGAGAGGTCTTGTTGTAATTCGAGCACTTCATGATCCACTGCTCGGATTGGATCCTTGAAGCAAAGGCGGAGCTGTGACACGTGGAACACATCATGAACCTGAGAAAGGTTCGGGGGAAGCTCCAGTTGATATGCCACTTTTCCACGCCTTTCGAGAATAGTGAAGGGACCGATATAGCGAGGAGCTAGCTTGCCCTTGACCCCAAAGCGGTGAGCACCCTTCATTGGTGTAACTCGAAGATAAGCCTTTTCGCCAGGTTGATAGACCATGTCTTTGTGATGATGGTCATACTGACTTTTCTGACGTGACTGAGCAGTCTTGAGATTCTCGCGAATAATGCGAACTTGTTCTTCGGCCTGTTGGATAATATCCGGACAGAAGAGTGGACGTTCCCCAGTTTCTGACCAGTTCAGAGGGGTTCGACACTTTCGTCCATATAGCACTTCGAAGGGGGACGTCTTCAGACTAGCTTGATAGCTATTATTATAAGAGAACTCGGCACATGGAAGAGATTCCTCCCATTTCTTGCCGAAGGGAATTACACAAGCTCGAAGCATGTCTTCGAGAACTTGGTTGACACGTTCAACCTGTCCTTGCGACTGAGGATGAAACGCCGTACTGAACGACAGGTGAATTCCCATAGCTTCTTGGAAACTTGCCCAAAATCTTGAAGTGAATAAGCTGCCACGGTCTGAACTGATAACCAGTGGAATACCAGAAGTGAAACAATTCTGGACATGTAGAGAGTAGCTAGCTGACTAGCAGTGATTGTCTCTTTGACCGCCGGAAAATGTGCAACTTTAGAAAGCCGGTCAATGACGACAAGAATAGCATCATTACCTTTTTGCGATTTGGGAAATCCAGTGACGAAGTCCATTTCAACATGGTCCCATTTTCATTCAGTAATAGAGATAGGTTGTAGAGTTCCAGCAGGCCTTTGATGCTTTGCTTTGATACGGCAGCAAACGTCACACTCAGGAACATAACGAGCAATGTCCTGCT
This sequence comes from Triticum dicoccoides, assembly GCF_002162155.2. Lineage (NCBI taxonomy): Eukaryota > Viridiplantae > Streptophyta > Magnoliopsida > Poales > Poaceae > Triticum > Triticum dicoccoides. The sequence goes on along the minus strand of NC_041384.1, from coordinate 490,576,413 downwards.
TCATATTAGACCACCAGAATCTTTGACGAATATCCTGGTACATCTTTGTACTACCAGGATGGATGGACAGAGGCGTATCATGAGCTTCTTTCATAACCCTTTTAGTCTTATCCAGGTTTTTCTTCGAACATGGTACCACTAGGCGGCCTTTGAAGTACAAGGCGCCATCATCGGCGATAGTGAAGAATGAGGGCTTTCCTTCTGCTAGATGGCGTTTAATCTTATGGACTTCAGAGACATAACCTTGAATAGCCTTTATACCAGCTACGAGATCTGGTACGACAGCCAGGGTATTTAGAGAACCCTTAGTAACAACATGAAGATTCATCTTGCGGAACTCCGGGGGAGGGGGAGCGGGTGCACCAGGGGGAACAATATGAAGGTTCAGCTTTCTAAATTCTTCGACAAGCGAGGGCTAAACTTTGTGAACCTAGAGGTGATTGCAGTAAGACTTGCGGCTCAAGGCATCAGCCATTACATTAGCCTTGCCGGGGGTATAGGATATACCCACATCAAAGTTTGCAACAGTCTCCATCCATCTCTGCTAACGGAGATTCAGATCTGGCTGAGTAAACAGATACTTCAGACTTTGGTGGTCGGTGAAGATTTCGCAACGATTACCGAGAAGGTAATGTCGCCACTGCTTCAGTGCATGAATGACAGCAGCAAGCTCGAGGTCATGAACTGGGTAGTTTTCTTCGTGAGGGCGCAGTTGACGAGAGGCATAAGCAATCACTCTGCGCTCTTGCATTAGGACACAGCCTAATCCTTGACGGGAAGCGTCGCAGTAAATGATGAAGTCCTTCTTAGTATCAGGTGCAGCAAGCACTGGGGCAGAAGTCAACATGTCTTTGAGTGCCTGGAAACTTTCTTGACACTTGTCTGTCCATTCGACCTTGACACCCTTATGCAACAGATTAGTCAGAGGCCTGGCAATCTTGGAGAAGTTCTCGACAAATCGACGGCAATAGCTGGCGACACTTAGAAAACTTCGGACTTGCTTGACATTCTTCGGAGGAGTCCAATCGAGAATAGCCTGAAGTCGTTCAGGGTTGACGGCAATACCATCCTTGGAGATGACATGCCCAAGATAGGTTACTTCAGAGAGCCAGAATTCACAATTGGAATACTTAGCATATAGTTGATGCTCTCGAAGCTTTTCCAGCACAAGATGAAGATGTTCAGCATGTTCTTCCTTGTTCTTGGAAAATACAAGGATATCGTCCAAATAAACCACGACGAACTAGTCGAGGTAATCCATGAATATATAGTTCATCAGACGAGAGAAGGTGGCTGGAGCATTCGTTAAGCCGAATGCCATGACGGTGTACTCGTAAGACCCATACCGAGTCACGAAGGCGGTCTTTGGGATATCCTCTTCACGAACACGGATCTGGTGGTAACCCAACCTCAAGTCGAGTTTGGAGAACACTGATGAGCCAGCCAGTTGATCATAAAGATCATAGATCCGGGGAAGAGGATATTTATTCTGAATGGTAGCTTGGTTTATAGGATCATAGTCTTGGACTAATCAGTTTGTCCCATCCTTCTTCTTAACAAAGAGAGAAGGTGCTCCCCAAGGAGATCAAATGGGGCGAATGAAACCTTTGACAAGAGATTTGTCGATTTCCTCCTTAAGCTCAATGAGTTCATGTGGCGGCATCTTGTAGGGTCGTTTGGCTATAGGGGTGGTGCCGGGTTTCAAGTCGATGATGAATTCGACAGCCCCAGCAGGGGGAATCCCTGGAAGTTCTTCTGGGAAGACGTCTTGGAATTCACGAATGACGGAAATGTTTTCAATGCCCTCGAGTGGTGCAGCGTTCAACGCATTCAAGGCATAAAGTCGTGCCTCGGTGTTCTGAACTAGATGAGCTTGATAAGCAATTATTTCATCAGAAGGGTGTAGCAGATGGACGACCTTAGTGGCGCAAACTATAGAAGCAGTATGCGCTTTCAACCAATCCATTACCAGAATGAGGTCGATGCTTAAGGACTTCAGTACGATCGGAGGGGCAAGGAATTCCAGTCCTTCAATTTCAACAGGAATGTTGTGACTAACCATAGAGGTTTGACACTGTTCCACGGTTTTTTTTTACTAATACCGAAGTGTTCATCTCCTCACATTTAACGTCAAGCTTGTATGCAAAATCTTCTAACATGAATGAATGTGATGCTCCTGAATCGAATAAAACAGATGCGGGTACTGAATTTATGAGGAGTGTACCCATCACAGTAGCAGGCTGGTCTTGAGCTTCATTAAGATCAATGTGGTTGGCATGAACACGCCCATAAGACCTGGCATTGTTGTTGCGAGGCTGGTTGTTTCCACGGCCAGCTGCAGGGAGGGCCAGTTGATTCTGGTTCTGGTTGCATTCCCTAGCATGCTGTCCTAGTTGACCACACCTGAAGCACAGACCATTATTGGGAGTGGGAATAGGAGCTTGTGGTGGTGGAGCTGGAAGTCTTGGCTGCCTAGTAGGTGGGGGAGGCAGACGCGGTGCAGCATAGGACTGCCTTGGAGCAGGTGCAGTTGGCTGGTACATGCTGTTGGGAATCCATATCCTACGCTTCTGCGAGGACGGGCCCGAAGATGAGCCCGTGTCACGGTTGCGCCTGTGAGAGCTCTGGTATTCCTACAGACCAGTTTCGACATTAATGGCCTTGTTCACTGGGGTGGCGAAATCAGCAAAGTCATGCACTAGAAGTGCGAGCTTGATGTCAGCTTGAAGGCCATCACGGAACTTCTCCTGTCTGCGTGCATCAGTTGCAATGTCTTCTTCAGCATAGCGAGACAAGTCCAGAAACTCCCGCTGATAAGCTTCCACAGTTTTGTTGCATTGGGTGAGGCTGCGGAACTCGCTCTTCTTACGGTCCATGACTCCCTAAGGAATGAAGCGAGCACGGAAAGCAACTTGGAAGTCTGGCCAGGTGATGATTGTTCCAACTAGCAGAGTACGCCTGTGGCTGTCCCACCATTGAGCAGCGGGTCCTTTCAGGAAAAAAGAAGCAAAGGTGACGTAGCTGGCAGGGGCTACATCAGCAGACTCCATCTCATAGGTGATGTCACGGAGCCAGTCATCAGCATCCAGAGGCTGAGTTGAGCTGCGGTACACAGTTGGGTTGAGACGCATGAAATCCTGCAGAGTCACATGGGTTGGCTGCTGGTGAAGGAAATATGCCCTAGAGGCAATAATAAAGTTATTATTTATTTCCTTATTTCATGATAAATGTTTATTATTCATGCTAGAATTGTATTAACCGGAAACATAATACATGTGTGAATACATAGACAAACAAAGTGTCACTAGTATGCCTCTACTTGACTAGCTCGTTAATCGAAGATGGTTATGTTTCCTGACCATAGACATGTGTTGTCATTTGATTAACGGGATCACATCATTAGGAGAATGATGTGATTGACATGACCCATTCCATTAGCTTAGCACCCGATCGTTTAGTATGTTGCTATTGCTTTCTTCATGACTTATAAATGTTCCTATGACTATGAGATTATGCAACTCCCGTTTGCCGGAGGAACACTTTGTGTGCTACCAAACATCACAACGTAACTGGGTGATTATAAAGGAGCTCTACAGGTGTCTCCAAAGGTACATGTTGGGTTGGCGTATTTCGAGATTAGGATATGTCACTCCGATTGTCGGAGAGGTATCTCTGGGCCCTCTCGGTAATGCACATCACATAAGCCTTGCAAGCATTGCAACTAATGAGTTAGTTGCGAGATGATGTATTACGGAACGAGTAAAGAGACTTGCCGGTAACGAGATTGAACTAGGTATTGAGAAACCGACGATCGAATCTCGGGCAAGTAACATACCGATGACAAAGGGAACAACGTATGTTGTTATGCGGTCTGACCGATAAAGATCTTCATAGAATATGTGGGAGCCAATATGAGCATCCAGGTTCCGCTATTGGTTATTGACCGGAGACGTGTCTCGGTCATGTCTACATTGTTCTCGAACCCGTAGGGTCCGCACGCTTAAGGTTTCAATGACAGTAATATTATGAGTTTATGAGTTTTGATGTACTGAAGGAGTTCGGAGTCCCGGATGAGATCCGGGACATGACGAGCAGTCTCAAAATGGTCGAGACGTAAAGATCGATATATTGGACGACTATATTCGGACATCGGAAAGGTTCCGAGTGATTCGGGTATTTTCGGAGGTACCGGGGAGTTACGGGAATACAAGGAAGAAGCAATGGGCCTTAATGGGCCTTAGTGGGAAGGACCAGGAGGTGGCGCGCGCCCCTCCCAAGCCCAGTTCGAATTGGACAAGGGGTTTGGGGCGCGGCCCCTCTCTCCCTTCCTTCCCCTCTTCCCCCCTTTCCCCCCTTCTCCTAGTTGGACTAGGAAAGGAGAAAACCTACTTCAACTAGGAGTAGGAATCCTACTCCCCTGGCGCGCCCCTCCTAGGGCCGGCCTCCTCCCCCTTGCTCCTTTATATACGGGGGCAGGGGGCACCCCTAGACACACAAGTTGATCTCTAAGATCGTTCTCTTAGCCGTGTGCGGTGCCCCCTTCCACCATAGTCCTCGATAATATTGTAGTGGTGCTTAGGCGAAGCCCTGCGACAGTAGAACATCAAGATCGTCACCACGCCGTCGTGCTGACGGAACTCTTCCCCGACACTTTGCTGAATCGCAGTCCGGGGATCGTCATCGAGCTGAACGTGTGCTAAAAATCGGAGGTGTCGTAGTTTCGGTGCTTGATCGGTCGGGCCGTGAAGACGTACGACTACATCAACCGCGTTGTCATAACGCTTCCGTTGTCGGTCTACAAGGGTACGTAGATCACACTCTCCCCTCTCGTTGCTATGCATCACCATGATCTTGCGTGTGCGTAGGAATTTTTTTGAAATTACTACGTTCCCCAACAGTGGCATCCGAGCCTAGGTTTTATGTGTTGATGTTATATGCACGAGTAGAACACAAGTGAGTTGTGGGTGATATAAGTCATACTGCTTACCAGCATGTCTTACTTTGGTTTGGCGGTATTGTTGGATGAAGCGGCTCGGACCGACATTACGCGTACGCTTACGCGAGACTGGTTCTACCGACGTGCTTTGCACACAGGTGGCTGGCGGGTGTCAGTTTCTCCAACTTTAGTTGAACCGAGTGTGGCTATGTCCGGTCCTTGCGAAGGTTAAAATAGCACCAACTTGACAAACTATCGTTGTGGTTTTGATGCGTGGGTAAGATTGGTTCTTGCTAAGCCCGTAGCAGCCACGTAAAACTTGCAACAACAAAGTAGAGGATGTCTAACTTGTTTTTGCAGGGCATGTTTTGATGTGATATGGTCAAGACGTGATGAGATATAAGTTGTTAATCATGTTTCGTTGAAGTTATTGGCAACTGGCAAAATCCTTATGGTTGTCTCTCTATTGCATAAGATGCAAGCGCCAAATAATTGCTTTACTTTATCGCTATGCGATAGCAATAGTTGCAAGAGCAATTGTTGGCGAGATGACCATGTAACGACACATTGATATAAATCAACATGATGGAGATCATGGTGTCATGCCGGTGACGATAGAGATCATGATAGTACTTTGGAGATGGATATCAAAGGCGCAAGATGATCATGGCCATATCATGTCACATATTTTGATTGCATATGATGTTTATCTTTTATGCATCTTATCTTGCTTTAATTGACAGTAGCATTTTAAGATGATCTCTCACTAATTATCAAGAAGTGTTCTCCCTTAGTATGCACCGTTGCGAAAGTTCTTCGTGCTGAGACACCACGTGATGATCGGGTGTGATAGGCTCTACGTTCAAATACAACGGGTGCAAAACAGTTGCACACGCGGAATACTCAGGTTATACTTGACGAGCCAAGCATATACAGATATGGCCTCGGAACACGGAGACCGAAAGGTCGAGTGTGAATCATATAGTAGATATGATCAACATAGTGATGTTCACCAATGAAACTACTCCATCTCACGTGATGATCGGACATGGTTTAATTGATTTGGATCACGTGATCACTTAGAGGATTAGAGGGATGTCTATCTAAGTGGGAGTTCTTAAGTAATATGATTAATTGAACTTAAATTTATCATGAACTTAGTCCTGGTAGTATTTTGCAAATTATGTTGTAGATCAATAGCTCGCGTTATTGCTTTCATATGTTTATTTTGATATGTTCCTAGAGAAAAATTGTGTTGAAAGATGTTAGTAGCAATGATGCGGATTGGATCCGTGATCTGAGGTTTATCCTCATTACTGCACAGAAGAATTATGTCCTTGATGCACCGCTAGGTGACGGGCCTATTGCAGGAGCAGATGTAGACGTTATGAACGTTTGGCTAGCTCAATATGATGACTACTTGATAGTTTAGTGCACCATACTTAACAGCTTAGAATCGGGACTTCAAAGACGTTTTGAACGTCATGGACCATATGAGATGTTCCAAGAGTTGAAGTTTCAAGCAAATACCCGAGTTGAGAGATATGAAGTCTCCAACAAGTTCTATAGCTAAAAGATGGAGGAGAATCGCTCAACTAGTGAGCATGTGCTCAGATTGTCTGGGTACTACAATCACTTGAATCAAGTGGGAGTTAATCTTCCAGATAAGATAGTGATTGACAGAATTCTCTAGTCACCATCACCAAGTTAGTAGAACTTCGTGATGAACTATGATATGCAAGGGATAACGGAAACGAATCCCGAGCTTTTCATGATGATGAAATCGATGAAGGTAGAAATCAAGAAAGAGCATCAAGTGTTGATGGTTGACAAGATCACTAGTTTCAAGAAAAGGGCAAAGGGAAGAAGGGGAACTTCAAGAAGAACGGCAAGCAAGTTGCTGCTCAAGTGAAGAATCCCAAGTCTGGTCCTAAGCCTGAGACTAAGTGCTTCTACTGCAAAGGGACTGGTCACTGGAAGCGGAACTACCCCAAGTATTTGGCGGATAAGAAGGATGGGAAAGTGAACATAAGTATATTTGATATACATGTTATTGATGTGTACTTTACTAGTGTTTATAGCAACCCCTCAGTATTTGATACTAGTTCAGTTACTATGACTAGTAACTTGAATCGGGAGTTGCAGAATGAACAAAGACTAGTTAAGGGTGAGGTGACGATATGTGTTGGAAGTAGTTCCAAGATTGATATGATCATCATCGCACACTCCCTATACTTTCGGGATTAGTGTTGAACCTAAATAAGTGTTATTTGGTGTTTGCGTTGAGCATGAATATGATATGATCATGTTTATTGCAATACGGTTATTCATTTAAGTTGGAGAACAATTGTTGTTATGTTTACATGAATAAAACCTTATATGGTTACACACCCAATGAAAATGGTTCATTGGATCTCGATCGTAGTGATACACATATTCATAATATTGAAGCCAAAAGATGCAAAGTTAATAATGATAGTGCAACTTATTTGTGGCACTGCCGTTTAGGTCATATTGGTGTAAAACGCGTGAAGAAACTCCATGCTGATGGACTTTTGGAATCACTTGATTATGAATCACTTGATGCTTGCGAACCATGCCTCATGGGCAAGATGACTAAGACTCCGTTCTCTGGAACAATGGAGCGAGCAACTGACTTATTGGAATAATACATACTGATGTATGCGGTCCGATGAGTGTTAAGGCTCACGGCAAGTATCGTTATTTTCTGATCTTCATAGATGATTTGAGCAGATATGAGTATATCTACTTAATGAAACACAAGTCTGAAATATTTGAAAAGTTCAAAGAATTTCAGAGTGAAGTGGAGAATCATCATAACAAGAAAATAAAAGTTTCTACGATATGATCGCAGAGGTAAAATATTTGAGTTACGAGTTTGGCCTTCAGTTAAAACAATGTGAAATAGTTTCACTACTCACGCCACCTGGAACACCACAGCATAATGGTGTGTCCGAACGTCATAACCGTACTTTATTGGATATAGTGTAATCTATGATGTTTCTTACCGATTTACCACTATCGTTTTTGGGGTTATACATTAAAGACAGCTGCATTCACGTTAAAAAGGGGCACTATCTAAGTCCGTTGAGACGACACAATCTGAACTATGGTTTGGCAAGAAACCAAAGTTGTGGTTTCTTAAAGTTTGGGGTTGTGATGCTTATATGAAAAAGTTTCATCCTGATAAGCTCAAACCCAGATCGGAGAAATATGTCTTCATAGGATACCCAAAGGAGACTGTTGGGTACACCTTCTATCACAGATCCGAAGGCAAGACATTCGTTGCTAAGAATGGATCATTTCTAGAGAAGGAGTTTCTCTCGAAAGAAGTGAGTGGGAGGAAAGTAGAACTTGTTGAGGTAACTGTACCTGCTCCCTTATTGGAAAGTAGTTCATCACATAAATCTGTTCTTGTGACTACTACACCAATTAGTGAGGAAGCTAATGATGATGATCATGTAACTTCAGATCAAGTTACTACCGAACCTCGTAGGTAAACCAGAGTGAGATCCGCACCAGAGTGGTACGGTAATCCTGTTCTGAAAATCATGCTACTAGATCATGATGAACCTACGAACTATGAAGAAGCGATGGTGAGCCCAGATTCCGCAAAATGGCTTGAAGCCATGAAATCTGAGATGGGATCCATGTATGAAAACAAAGTATGGACTTTGGTTGACTTGCTCGATGATTGGCAAGCAATTGAAAATAAATGGATCTTCAAGAGGAAGATGGACGCTGATAGTAGTGTTACTATCTACAAAGCTAGAATTGTCGCAAAAAGGTTTTCGACAAGTTCAAGATGTTGACTACGATGAGAGTTTCTCACTCGTATCTATGCTTAAGTCTGTCTGAATCATGTTAGCAATTGCCGCATTTTATGAAATCTGGCAAATCGATAAACAAAGCTGCATTCCTTAATGGATTTCTTAAAGAAGAGTTGTATATGATGCAACCAGAAGGTTTTGTCAATCCTAAAAGTGTTAACAAAATATGCAAGCTCCAGTGATCCATATGTGGACTGGTGCAAGCATCTCAGAGTTGGAATATGCACTTTGATGAAATGATCAAAGTATATAGTTTTATACAGACTTTTGGTGAAGCCTGTATTTACAAGAAAGTGAGTGGGAGCACTACAGCATTTCTGACAAGTATATGTGAATGACATATTATTGATCGGAAATAATGTAGAATTATTCTGCAAAGCATAAAGGAGTGTTTGAAAGAAGTTTTTCAAAGAAAGACCTCGGCGAAGCTGCTCACATATTGAGCATCAAGATCTATAGAGATAGATCAAGATGCTTGATAAGTTTTTCTGAGTACATACCTTGACAAGATTTTGAAGTAGTTCAAAATGGAACAGTCAAAGAAGGAGTTCTTGCCTGTGTTACAAGGTGTGAAGTTGAGTAAGACTCAAAGCCCGACCACGGCAGAAGATAGAAAGAGAATGAAAGTCATTCCCTATGCCTCAGCCATAGGTTCTATAAAGTATGCCATGCTATCTACCAGATCTATTGTATACCCTACACTGTTTTTGGCAAGGGAGTACAATAGTAATCTAGGAGTAGATCACTGGACATCGGTCAAAATTATCCTTAGTGGAATAAGGATATGTTTCTCGATTATGGAGGTGACAAAAGGTTCGTCGTAAAAGGATTACGTCGATACACGTTTTTGGAACTGATCCGGATGACTCTAAGTCTTCATCTGGATACATATTGAAAGTGGGAGCAATTAGCTAAAGGAGCTCCGTGCAGAGCATTGTAGACATAGAAATTTGCAAAATACATACGGATCTGAATTTTGGCAGACTCGTTGACTAAGCTTCTCTCACAAGCAAAACATGATCACACCTTAGTACTCTTTGGGTGTTAATCACATATAGATGTGAACTAGATTACTGACTCTAGCAAACCCTTTGAGTGTTGGTCACATGACAATGTGAACTATGGGTGTTAATCACATGGTGATGTGAACTATCGATGTTAAATCACATGGTGATGTGATCTAGATTATTGACTCTAGTGCAAGTGGGAGACTGAAGGAAATATGCCCTAGAGGCAATAATAAAGTTATTATTTATTTCCTTATTTCATGATAAATGTTTATTATTCATGCTAGAATTGTATTAACCGGAAACATAATACATGTGTGAATACATAGACAAACAAAGTGTCACTAGTATGCCTCTACCTGACTAGCTTGTTAATCGAAGATGGTTATGTTTCCTAACCATAGACATGTGTTGTCATTTGATTAACGTGATCACATCATTAGGAGAATGATGTGATTGACATGACCCATTCCATTAGCTTAGCACCCGATCGTTTAGTATGTTGCTATTGCTTTCTTCATGACATATACATGTTCCTATGACTATGAGATTATGAAACTCCCGTTTGCCGGAGGAACACTTTGTGTGCTACCAAACGTCACAATGTAACTGTGTGATTATAAAGGAGCTCTACAGGTGTCTCCAAAGGTACATGTTGGGTTGGCGTATTTCGAGATTAGGATTTGTCACTCCAATTGTCGGAGAGGTATCTCTGGGCCCTCTGGGTAATGCACATCACATAAGCCTTGCAAGCATTGCAACTAATGATTTAGTTGCGAGATGATGTATTACGGAACGAGTAAAGAGACTTGCCGGTAACGAGATTGAACTAGGTATTGAGATACCGATGATCGAATCTCGGGCAAGTAACATACCGATGACAAAGGGAACAACGTATGTTGTTATGCGGTCTGACCGATAAAGATCTTCGTAGAATATGTGGGAGCCAATATGAGCATCCAGGTTCCGCTATCGGTTATTGACCGGAGACGTGTCTCGGTCATGTCTACATTGTTCTCGAACCCATAGGGTCCGCACGCTTAAGGTTTCGATGATAGTTATATTATGAGTTTTGATGTACCGAAGGAGTTCGGAGTCCCGGATGAGATCGGGGACATGACGAGCAATCTCCAAATGGTCATAAAGATCGATATATTGGACGACTATATTCGGACATCGAAAAGGTTCCGAGTGATTCGGGTATTTTCAGAGGTACCGAGGAGTTACGGGAATATGATGAAGAAGCAATGGGCCTTAATGGGCCTTAGTGGGAAGGACCAGGAGGTGGCGCGCGCCCCTCCCAAGCCCAGTCCGAATTGGACAAGGGGTTTGGGGCGCGGGCCCTCTCTCCCTTCCTTCCCCTCTTCCCCCCTTTCCCCCCTTCTCCTATTTGGACTAGGAAAGGAGGAAACCTACTCCAACTAGGAGTAGGAATCCTACTCCCCTGGGGCGCCCCTCCTAGGGCCGGCTTCCTCCCCCTTGCTCCTTTATATACGGGGGCAGGGGGCACCCCTAGACACAGGAGTTGATCTCTAAGATCGTTCTCTTAGCCGTGTGCGGTGCCCCCTTCCACCATATTCCTCGATAATATTGTAGTGGTGCCTAGGCGAAGCCCTGCGACAGTAGAACATCAAGATCGTCACCACGCCGTCGTGCTGACGGAACTCTTCCCCGACACTTTGCTGGATCGGAGTCTGGGGATCATCATCGAGCTGAACGTGTGCTAAAAATCGGAGGTGCTGTAGTTTCGGTGCTTGAACGGTCGGGCCGTGAAGACGTATGACTACATCAACCGCGTTGTCATAATGCTTTCGCTATCGGTCTACAAGGGTACGTAGATCACACTCTCCCCTCTCGTTGCTATGCATCACCATGATCTTGCGTGTGCGTAGGAATTTTTTTGAAATTACTACGTTCCCCAACAGCTGGCTCATATTGGGGCGAGGAAACTGAGCCATAATATTCTCCATATACTGGCGATTCAGCTCAAACTGTTGCATCATCCCAGCCATGTACTCAGGCGGGGGTGGGGGAGGGTTACCACGACCACGAGCACCTGGTCTAACCATCCTGCTAATATATAACAGGGGTAGTTCAGCATTGAGAATTTGCAAGGGCAAAAATCGTTCATGATGAAACATGCATAATGAAAGGAACACGATAGATACTGCATAGTAGTTGGCATATCTTACAAAAGTGATCATGCATAGGGTTCGGCACATAGAGTTCAGTACACAGACTAAGAACATCATAGGCGGCACGCAGGCTCGCGACGAATGCATCTAACACTAACAAGCAAGCCTACATCAGTCCCAGGAGGAACTGTGGAGGTAGGTGTAGCCTGACAACTGGTACTGACGCGAAGGGAAGACCTCCACGCGAGTAACCTGGGGTCCGCGGATACTCTGGTGCGGAACCCGATGCGTAGGTGGCAGGAGAGGACCAAGTGCGGGAGAGTAGCCTCCCACATCTGGCCAGCCGACGCCCTGGGGCATCACGGTCCTGGCAGGGTAGATCGCAGAACGCGACAGATCACCAGATCGGACAGAGGGGTGCAATAGTGTCAGAGCATGATACAGGTGCTGACGGGTGGTGTACAACTCGTGGCGAAGATCTTGGTTAGCTCTATCCAGCCCATCAGCATGCAGAACCAGGTTCTGATGGTAGAAGGGCTCTCGGGTGACAGTGGAGTAGGCAGCAGTGTAGTATCCCTCCGCACCAACATCGGATGCGATAGCAATGTGCCTGAAGGGGGAGGTGTCCAACTCCTGATACTCTCCACGAAGACATGTCAGAGCAGCATAAGCAGCATCGTGGACCACCATATCGATAGTCACTCCAACACCATGAGCAGTGTGTAGCACGGTAGTGGAGTCATACTCCCGAGAGTAGAGGTGGACGATGGCACGGTACTGCTCCTGGTTGAAGTCCTGGTACTCCTCATAGACGGTGTACTCAGGGTGCCAGCGATAACCCAGATAGGTCATCATCTCAACCAACACAGCAGGTGATCCTGAGGCACCAATGGCCATCGTGTGGCGCACGACCTGTCTCATGGGTTCCATCTGAAAACAAAGATGTTTCAAAGGAGTCAACTCACAGTGTGGATAATGTACAATATACTACTCTAAAGAATAGCTAGGGCTTATCCAACTTGGGGGTGAACGTGGTCACGGGATCCTAATGTTAAAGTTAGTAAAAATCGTTTAACCCGAGTAGGAGAGAGTTCAGAGTCCCAGAGTAAGGATCGAGGAGTAAAAGATCCTAATACCACCCAGATGGCGACGTGGGCCCATAAGGCACACAGCCATGTTAGTAAAAGTTTTTGTAATGTCTAGACTCAACTTTGGCCAAGGAATGTGGAAGGGGGATTCCTACAGGCAGTCGGCTCTGATACCAACTTGTGACGCCCCCGATTCGATCGTACACTAATCATACACGCAAACGTGTACGATCAAGATCAGGGACTCACGGGAAGATATCACAACACAACTCTACAAATAAAATAAGTCATACAAGCATCATATTACAAGCCAGGGGCCTCGAGGGCTCGAATACAAGAGCTCGATCATAGACGAGTCAGCGGAAGCAACAATATCTGAGTACTGACATAAGTTAACCAAGTTTGCCTTAAGAAGGCTAACACAAACTGGGATACAGATCGAAAGAGGTGTAGGCCTCCTGCCTGGGATCCTCCTAAACTACTCCTGGTCGCCGTCAGGGGGCTGCACGTAGTAGTAGGCACCTCCCGAGTAGTAGTAGTCGTCATCGACAGTGGCGTCTGGCTCCTGGACTCCATCGTCTGGTCGCAGCAATCGGGTATAGAAAGGGGGAAAAGAGGGAGCAAAGCAACCGTGAGTACTCATCCAAAGTACTCGCAAGCAAGGAGCTACACTACATATGTATGCATTGGTATCAAATGGAATAAGGGTATCATATGTGGACTGAACTGCAGAATGCCGGAATAAGATGGGGATAGCTAGTCCTATCGAAGACTACGCTTCTGGCCACCTCCATCGTGCAGCATGTAGAAGAGAGCAGAAGGTAAGTCCACCAAGTAGCATCCTGTAGCATAATCCTACCCGGCGATCCTCCCCTTGTCGCCCTGTTAGAGAGCGATCACCGGGTTGTATCTGGCACTTGGAAGGACGTGTTTTATTAAGTATCCGGTTCTAGTTGTCATAAGGTCAAGGTACAACTCCAAGTCGTCCTGTTACCGAAGATCACGGCTATTCGAATAGTTTAACTTCCCTGCAGGGGTGCACCACATAACCCAACACGCACGATCCCATTTGGCCAGACATACTTTCCTGGGTCATGCTCGGCCTTGGAAGATCAACATGTCGCAGCCCTACCTAGGCACAACAGAGAGGTCAGCACGCCGGTCTAAATCCTATGGCATAGGGGTCTGGGCCCATCGCCCTTTGCACACCTGCACGTTGCGAACATGGCCGGATGCAGAACTAGCCCCCTTAATACAAGAGCAGGCTTATGGTCCAATCCGGCGCGCGCCGCTCAGTCTCTGACGTCACGAAGGCTTCGGTTGATACCACGACGTCGAGTGCCCATAACGGTCCTCGCGTAGATGGTTAGTGCGTATAGGCCAGTAGCCAGACTCAGATCAAATACCAAGATCTCGTTAAGCATGGTAAGTATCCGCGAACGCCGAACAGGGCTAGGCCCACCTCTCTCCTAGGTGGTCTCAACCTGCCCTATCGCTCCGCCACAAAGATCCACTCGCGGGTACTCCTACAAGCCGACCCGTCTTTGGTCACCACATGTATCATGTATAAAGTATATAGTATATACCCGTGATCACCTCCCGAGTGATCACGGCCCGATAGTATAGCATGGCAGACGGACAAGAATGTAGGGCCACAGATGGAATACTAGCATCCTATACTAGGCAGGTAGGATTGCAGGTAAAGGTAACAATAGTAGTAGCAAAGACAGGCTATGCATCAGGATAGGATTAATGAAAAGCAGTAACATGTTACACTACTCTAATGCAAGCAGTAGAGAGTAGAGTAGGCGATATCTGGTGATCAAGGGGGGGCTTGCCTGGTTGCTCTGGCAAGAGAGAGGGGTCGTCAACACCGTAGTCGTACTGGGTAGCAGCGGCGTCGGTCTCGGTGTCTAGCGAGAGAAGAGGGAGAAGAAACAATAAATATTAAGCAAACAGATGCATAGCGATGCATGACAAAGCAAAGCGTGATGCTAGGCGTGTCGTAACGCGGTATGAGGTGATACCGGTGGAGGGGGGAAACAACCGGAAAAGTATCCTCGGTGTTTCGCGTTTTCGGGCAGAGGAGACAGAGGGGGAAAGTTGCGAGTTCGATATGTTAGGGATGTGTGGCGGACGAAAGGGTTGTGTATCCGGATTCGTCTCGTCGTTCTGAGCAACTTTCATGTTGAAAATAATTTAATCCGAGTTACGGATTAAAAGATATGATTTTCTATAGATTTTATTCATTTCTGGAATTTAATTAATTATTTAATTTAATTTGAAAATAGATTTATGACATCAGCATGATGTCATGCTGACGTCAGCAGTCAACAGGAGTTGACTGGTCAACCTGACCAGTGGGTCCCACTGGTCAGTGGCACATTTTAATTAAACATTTTAATTAACCTAATTAGTATTAATTAGGCGGGTGGGCCCCACTATCATACTCTATTAGCTAGTTAACGGTAGTTAATTAGATTAAGTAGTCATTAGATTAATTAATCTTAATTAGCTAATTTAATTAGAATTAATTAAGTTAATTATTTTTATTATTTATTATTTATTTATTATATATATAATTATTTAAATTCCCTTTTTTATAAATGTTCTGGGCCGTGGGGCCATTTGGTCAGTGGCCCAGGGGGCATAACGGGCGCATGGGCGATGCGGACACGGGCGTGCGGCGCTAGGAGCCCGATGGGGCGGACCCGGGCGGTGCTGCGGGGCTGCGGGATCCAGCGGGGCGGCCAGCATAGGCCACGGCGGGCTCAGCCGGGGATGGCTGGCGCTGCCCGGAGAGCCCAGGTGGGGTCGCGGGCACGGCCAAAGACGGCGGTAGGCAGCGACGGCCGCGCGGCCAGAGGGGAGCTGAGGG
>NC_041384.1:490490027-490559608 GCF_002162155.2 Triticum dicoccoides | reverse complement strand
AGGTGGTGATGACGTTCGGCGGCGGCGTCGCGGTTCGGTTCCAGGCGTGGCGGGGCACGGTCACCCCGATCCCGATCTGGATCAGGGGAGCGAGTGGGAGATATTTTCGTTGGGGGGAGTGGGGTGTCGGTGGAGTAGTGGGGGAGTGGGGGAAGGATATGGCGGCGGGGTGGGCCGGCCGGTTGGTTGAGGCCCAGTTGGGTCGGCCTGCTAGCTGGGCCACACGGCCCAGGGGGGTTTCTGTTTCCTTTTTTAGTTTTGTTTTCTGTTTTTCTATTTTCTCTTTTTCCTTTTCTGTTTTAATTCAATTTAAAATATTTATGCATTTTCTAAACATGTGTTTTCTTCACCATAATTAACTATGTAATATTATGCACAAACCGAACATTTTTGTTTTAACGTTTGTAATCTTTTATTATTTAACTTTATTTTTTAATTTGAATTTGACTCGGTTTTGAACTAACGGCAGACTATCAACCGTAACCATGGTGACATGGCATGATTAGCGTTGGATTACTGTAGCATGATTATCTGGGCGTTACAATGCTCTAACTTGGCAGGGTTATGTTGCTCATATTGTGCGTATGGTGTCTCGCATTGCTATGTCATTTGATTAGTTTAGACATACTTTGTGTGAATGCCACCTGTTTAGTGTCTAATTACCATATATGTGAATTATGCATTACCATCTTGTTGCAGGACATTATATATGTGAACTATACAATGCTATCTTGTTGCAAAGGCATTATATATGTGAATTATGCAATGACATGCTGTTTAGCCAATCATCATGTATGTGAATTACATCATGCTATCATTTTTTTGTATTACGTGTTCCATTTGTCGACAACGTTTGTATATTCAACTACTCTTCCTGTGCATCAGCCATTTGAATTGGTGATGGAAGTATCTGGAGTGAAAACAAGGTATACAGAGCAGACAATGCTACCTGCTGAAGCAGACATCTTGCTGGTTACAGAGAGCTCCACAGAGGAGGATTCAGAGACTGATGACCAGTCCTATTTTCCCCCTGAGGTCTATGCTCAAACTTGGCAGGGTTATATTACCCATGTCATGCATGTTGTCTTGCATTGCTTAGTTTTTACATCATATATGGATTGCCATCTGCTTACTTGCTTACTATATAAATCATATATTCGAATTATATCATGCCATCATGTTTACAAAGTACATACACATCATCTATCTGAATTATGGCATGGCAACCCATTTAATAAAGACATCATATAGTTATATCATCTCATCCTGTTTAGTGTTTACAGTCATCATATTTTGAATTATGGCATTCTATCCGTGAATGTATGTGAATTATGGCATGCCAACCTATTTAATAAACACATTATATAGTTATGTCATGTCATCCTGTTTACATAGTCTCATATTTTGAACTGTGTCTTTCCATCTTTTTTAGTTAGCCATCATAATGTGAAATTGTGTCATGCTATCCTGTTTAGTTAGCCATCATATATGTGAAATTGTGTCATGCTATCATGTTTGGTTAGACAACATAAATATGAATTATTTCATGCCCTCTTTTATTCCCCACTATCCATTGCACCTGTCTATCATACAATGTCTATACTTTCAGTTACTTTTCTTGTTTATCAGCCATTTGAATTGGAGAGCGTGATGGCAGTATCTAAGGGAGTAACAACACGGTCTTCAGAAAATATAGTGCTACCAATTGATGTAGATAGAACCACGGTTGTACTTGCCCAAGGACCAGATCCACCACACATAACCCAGACTCTCGCAGATTGTACCCCTACCCAGTTGGACAGAGAACCAGCTACACCCCTTCTAACCCCAACCCCGGCAGATAGTAACCCAGTTCCAGTTGACACAGCACCGTCTCCACCACAGAGCACCCAAACACGAGCAGTTAGTAAGGGAACTGCAGTGCCCAAAGCATGAGGACCACCATTCCGAATCCCAACTCAACGCTTAAAGGAGAAGAAGATTTGTTCTCAGGTCAGGTTCTGTAGCTATGGTTCATACTCCTTTGCTCTTGCATGACTATATTTACTCATACCAACTACTTTCAAATTTGAAGAATGGAATTGAAACTCCAATGGTGCAACAGGTATGTTTTAAACCTGTTTCTTTAGCTGGTTTGCTATTCTAACCTGCTCTATGTTGATTTCAGTTTCAATTGAATAAACAGTTATGTTCTCATGTCGTGCACATTACAAGTGTTGTTATTTCTCTATAGTTACCCACACTTATATTCTGTCTATTATGCTTTGTCTTGAACAAATATTATTTGAACTGTGTCTCTATCTTGATTTGGCAACAAAAACTAGAATGATATAGACCATAAAGTGACCATGGTACATAGATATATGTTTGTTTCATGCTGTTATCCTATCCACTTTACTACTGAACTCATTTACCAAAATGAGTTTCATACACAACATGGTAAACATGTGATGTGTCTGCTTGTTTCTCTTTTAGAATGCGGACAAAATATTGGAGAACAGTACCGCGTTCTCCAATGGTAAAGGAAGTAATGCAGATAAGGTTCAAGATAGTGAGACATCCATGTTGGTCTCCAAAAAAGCTGATAAAAACTATCTTGACGACAGTGAGGGAACCCAAAAGTCATGTCTTGATGTAGTGTTCGAGTTACTGGCCACTACTGCTGGCACAAGCTCTTCGAACTCGCTGCCTGAATCAGTTCGTCTTCTTGAGTCTCAACTTCAAGTTCAAAGACATCGATCAGATGTGCTGCGACAGGAAGCTGAAGGACTGAGGAAGTCCCTGCAGAATTCAGATGCATATTTTCTGGTGCAACAGCAAGCGCTGGAGGATTTAAGCGCCAAACAAGAGAAAGTTAATAAGCTTGCTAAGCATCTTGCCAGCATTATGGGTACCCAGGATATTGTTTCTTGAGATCTTCTGAAGTGGTTTCAATTCTGGATTTGTTTTGATGTGGCATTTATTTGCGCTGGTCGCCAACTTTGACAACCAGTGTATATGATATGCTGCTTTGTTCCCTATATTTGCACTGGTGGCGAACTTTGATGCCCACTGGATGTATTATGTGTAATAGCCGTGATAGCGTGGCGTTAGTTGCTTGCTTATTTATTTCCTTGTTGTCTTGTTTATTTGTTTGCTTGTAGTCATTGCAGTTCTTTTTCCGCGGTTAGCTAGTGGCTGCAATAACCTATTTTTTAAAACTAGGCCACAATAACCACGGGCTAATATTTACTGAAGTGACACTGGGCCTCCTACTGGCCGTAGAAACAGTGGGCCTTCTATGGGCCGTAGAAACAATGGGCCTTCTACGGGCCGCACAAACAATGGGCCTTCTACGGGTCGTATTATCAATGGGCCTTATACAGGTCGTATAATCGATTGGCCAAACATGGGCCAAACATACCGCATTATGGCCGTAAACGGGCTAGAGTTGGAATCGTCCGTTCATGGGCCGACCATAACGGGCCATCGTTAATAGGCTGTATTTGATGACGCTATGAAATCAGCCCAACGTATTAACGGACCACAAACGGGCCGACTGTAACCACGAGCTGAATTTGGCCCACAAGTAGAAAATGGCAGTAACGGGCCGTAAGTAAACGAATGCTGGAAATGAGCCCAAGAATAAATGGGCTCTGAGAAGGCCGAAAGATAACATGGGCTGGAAACGGCCCAACGGAATAATGGGTCGTTAATGGGTATAAAGTGATACACTGTTCATTACGGGCCAGTTTCACCACGGGCCGTTAATGGGTGTAAAGTGATACACTGTTCATTACGGGCCAGTTTCACCACAGGCCGTTAGTAGGCCAAGAGTTACATAGGGCCTCATATGGGCCGAAAGACGTCATGGGCCATACATGGGCCAGAAGTGAAAACGGGCTAGAATCATATTGGATGGCCCAGATGACGCTACTGGGCCTAATTTGGATACAGCGTAACGGGCCTTGGGTTAGCGGGCTGTAAATGGGCTATATTCGAACAGGCCGTTAACATGCTTTCCATGGGCCGGCCCGCCAGCTTTTGACCAAGTAAAACGGGCCGGCCTTTTCATAGGAATGGGCCTCTGTTGGGCCGTGCCACGTGTCGACGTATCATAGGCGCCTTCCGTCCAATGAGTGGTTGACATATGTCCCAACGATGAGCCGACACATGTTTCCTCCAGCCAATGATAATTTTACACGTGGAAAATCCCCATTGGTCGGGGCTGTTAACAGGTTATCGGATCCAAAACCCGACCCGATAGCTTAACGGCGTTCCGTTACAGTGGATGCCACGTGTTGGTCACCCTTGACGAAAGCACTTCTGTGACGCGCGATTTATCGTCATGGAAGTGGACACTTCTGTGATGATAATTTTGGTAATGTCATGGAACACTTCTACGACAGCACAGGTATGACTATCTTGATTCTGTCATAAATTTGTCATGGATGTCTATGCATGACAGAAAACGCGACCTACTATGACAAACACGTATCATCACGGAAGTGTATTTTTTGTAGTGCAAATGGCTTGCCATTCGTTTAATTTAAAGTGAAATATTGTAACAAATCCCAACCAAGGGAAATAACATCACTCTCACCGGCTGCTTGAGCTCACTGTGCATTACAGAAGCCAAGTGATTAGCCCCCACTAGCACCCACAAACTTATTTCGAACTAGCACATCAAATGGGATGTAAATTTTCATAGGAAAGGCTGCATGACCGTGACAGATTTGGATTCTGACATTTGGGACCGAAATAGCCTATCCAAGGTGGTGTCGACTTACTAGCCAGTCAACAAGCGATTATGCCTACCAGCCGTTGGATTGACATCCAACATCTGTCGCGTATCTTCTATCTCTTGTCTTCTTCTTTCTCCAGCCGCCCAAACCAAACCACCCCGTCGGCTCCGCCTGCTATGGCTGGCTGCGCCTCCGCCGCCCTACCGTATGTACCCTCCAATGTTGGCCTGTCCCTCCCTCTATTCCCCCACACGTCCTGTTATTCTCCGGCGACGTCAGCCCCAACACGCACCCGCGCCCGAACCAGTCAACCCTCGTACTCCCCTCCGCCTGCGACTGGACTGGCGCATCTTTAATGGCTCCTGTTTATTCCATCTGAGGCCTCGTCGTCCTCCTCCTCCTTGCGGGCTTGGTTCACTCACCGTGCGCGGTGCGCCGCCCTCTTGTGTTGTCAACGTCGTCAACAACCGAGAGGAACAAGGAGATGATTGTACGTGGAGAGGATGACAGTAGGGACCCACCAGCGTCATGGCAGTACGCAAGCAAGTGCCTCTATAGTACAAGCCCAAAAATATGGTTCCTCCTAATGGTTGGACATCTGGGGCTCACGCCATTGTCAACGTAGTCAATAAACGAGAGAATTACACTACGGGCGGCTGACACCAGGGACCCAGCAAGTCGCGCAGTTTTTTTAGGAACAAGCAGTTGTTATTTATACTAGTTTTAGTGACGGATCAGGGTAATAACGGGGCTGTTCGGGGGCTGTGGCTCGTCTAGCCAGGGTTTTATTTATGTTTACCACATCATGAGCCCAGATGTGTTTTTTTCTTGCTGAAAATGGCTAGCCCAGTTCTATTTTTTTTAAGAAATACCCAAACAAGGCCTACTTTCTTTATCGGCCCTGCTGGGTTGCAAATCTTTCAAGACGAGGAGAGTTTCATTCGGTTTGCCCAGAAATGGGCTGTACATTTTTAAAACACATCAAACCGGGAATTAGTTTCAATTTTTTTCATAACAAGATCTTAAATTCCATTGATTTTTATGCGTGGACAATTATTTGGATTTTATATTTATATAAATTATTGTTCAAAATAGTTTGAATATGAATCGATATTTCTGGATTAAAAACAGTTGACCGCACCGAAATATGCAAAAAATCGTATACTTTTTAACCGTGTCCACAATATGGGGTGCAATGTTAACAAAAAGAAGATGGGCTCCCAAAAAATTCTTAAGAATTAGCAAATGGGTTGTACATTATTAGAAATAATGGCAGATGGGCTGTATGCTGTTTTCCACATATTTGAGGCTGACTTGTGCGCCTACTACAGGTTGACGCGTATGCTTTCATAACAAAAAAGGTTGACGCACACGCAACGCCTTGTCAACTTAGTCAACACACGAGAGCAGTGACTGTTGGATGTCCATCCAACGGCTGTCGTGCTTCTTCAATCTCTGCTCTTCATGCTCTAGCCGCTCAAACAAGCGCCGGCGGGACTGTTTGCTCCCTCATCTCGCGGCCGACTATGCTGCCGCGCAGGCCACACGGCCCCATCGTACTCCCATCGCTGGCCTAGCCATCCCTCTACTCACCCACACATGTTGTTATTCTCCGGCGAGGGCAGACAAACCAGTAAACCCTCGTACTCCTCCGCGTGGGAACAACTGCCGAGTATTCCTTGGCTCTGTGTCGTTCCCTTCCTAGGCCTCGCCGTCGTCCACCGCCATGGTGCTCTCGACGCGGCCTGGTCAACGTGGTCAATGAACGACATCCATCGGAAGTGGACTGTACGTGGAGAGGCTGACAGCTGGGTCCATGGCCGCACGCAAGGAAATGCCTCCTTATTACGCGCAAAATAATGAT
This sequence comes from Triticum dicoccoides, assembly GCF_002162155.2. Classification (NCBI taxonomy): domain Eukaryota; kingdom Viridiplantae; phylum Streptophyta; class Magnoliopsida; order Poales; family Poaceae; genus Triticum; species Triticum dicoccoides. The sequence goes on along the minus strand of NC_041384.1, from coordinate 490,553,020 downwards.
TCCTTCACCTGACAGCTAGGACCCACATGAAGGGCCTCTGTATTTCGTGAAAAAAACGTTCCCCCACTGACAGGTCGGACCCACCAGCTATATCTTCACAAGCAAGGAAGTGCCTCCTTATTACGCCCAAAAAATGAATACCCCCTGCTAGCTGGGACCCACCATATTGTTGGGCTGACTTGTGGGCCTACTAAGTTGACGGGGACGGAGGGCTTTGTCAACTTAGTCAATACTCCAGTGACCGTATGATGTCCATCCAACGGCCATAGTGCTTCTTCAACCTCTGGTCTTCTTGCTCCAGCCGCCCAAAACAGCGCCGGTCTTGCTGCCTGCTCCTGCCTCCCGTGGCCGGCTGTGCTACCGCGGAGGCCTCACCGCCCCCATACTACTCCCACCACTGGCCAGGCCATCCCTCCACTCACCCACACCCCCTGTTATTCTGCGGCGACGGCAGCCTCACACCGCAGCTGAACCAGTGAACGCTCGTACTCCTCTCCGCGTGGGCATCCACTGCCGCGTCTTGCCCGGCTCCGCGTCGTCCCCTTCCTAGGCCTCGCCGTCTTCCACTGTCGTGGTGCTCTCGGCGTGGCGTGGTCAATGTGGTCAACGACCGACTTCCATCGGAAGAGTACTGTACGTGCAAAGGCTGACAGCTGGGTCCATGGCAGCCGCAAGGAAGTGCCTCCTTATTACACGGAAAATAATTATTCCTCCACCTGACAGCGGGGACCCACCGGATGGGCCACCAGTATTTTGCGAAAAAATCATTTCCCCCTGACTGTTGGGACCCACAGGGCGGGCCACCGTATTTCGCGAAAAAAACGTTCCCTCGCTGTCAGCTCGGACCCACCAGAAGTGCCTCCTTATTAAGCACAAAAAAATGAATACTCCCCCGGCTAGCTGGGACCCACCTTGGTGGGAGGCTGACTTGTGGGCCTACTAAGTTGACGGGGACGAAGAGCTTTGTCAACTTAGTCAATATGAACGATTCTAGCTCCAGTGACCGTATGATGTCCATCCAACGGCCGTAGTGCTTCTTCAACATCTGGTCTTCTTTCTCCAGCCGCCCAAAGTAGCGCCGGTCGTGCCGCATGCTCCTGCCTCCTGTGGCCGGCTGTGCTACCGCAGAGGCCTCACCGTTCCTACTATTCCCACCGCTGGCCAGGCCCTGTGGCGACGGCAGCCTCACACCGCAGCCGAACCAGTGAACCCTCGTACTCCTCTCCGTGCGGGCTTCCACTGCCGCGTCTTCCCCGGCTCCGCGTCGTCCCCTTCCTAGGCCTCGCCGTCGTCCACCGCCGTGGTGCTCTCCGTGCGGCGTGGTCAACGTGGTCAAGGAATGACTTCCATTGGAAGAGTACTGTACGTGGATAGGCTGACAGCTGGGTCCACGGCCACAGCCCAGTTTTTTTTGTGATTTGCCAAGTAAGTCGCTTTGTCAGGCCTGTTGGGCTGCAAATCTTTCAAGACGAGGAGAGCTTTCATTCGGCTGGCCGAGAAAATGGCCCATCAGTAATGAGAAATGGACTGTACATTTTTAAAACACATCAAACCGGCAATTAGTTTCAAATATCTTTTTTTCATTTCAAAATTTTAAATTGCATTAATTTTTATGCGTGGAGAATTTATTGGATTTTATATTGATATACATTTATTTTTAAAATCAGTTTGAATATGAGTCGAAATTTCAGGATTAAAAACAGTTCGGACCGCACCGAAATATGCAAAATTTCGTATAATTTTTTAACCGTGGCCACAATATGGGCTGTAATGCTAACAAAAAGAACATGAGCTCCAAAAAACCCTTAAGAATTAGCAAATGGGCTATAAATTATTAGAAATAATGGCAGATGGGTTGTATGCTATTTTCCACAGTTTTGAGGCTTTCCTATAAAAATGTTGATGCACAAGCACTGACTGTTGGATGTCCATCCAACGGCCGTCGTGCTTCTTCAATCTCTGCTCTTCCTGCTCCAGCCGCTCAAACAAGCGCCGGCGGGACTGCCTGCTTCCTCCTCCCCGCGGCCGGCTGTGCTGCCGCGTAGGCCTCACCGCCCCACCGTACTCCCATCGCTGGCCTAGCCATCCCTCTACTCACCCACACCTGTTGTTATTCTCCGACGATGGCAGACGAACCAGTAAACCCTCGTACAGTCGTACTCCCCTCCGCATGGGAAACAATTGCCGAGTCTTCCCTGTCCCCGTGTCGTCCCCTTCCTAGGCATCGCCGTCGTCCACCGCCGTGATGCTCTCGGCGCGGCATGGTCAATGTGGTTAACGACCGACTTACATCGGAAGAGTACTATGCGTGGAGACGCTGACAGCTGGGTCCACGGCCGCAGCAAGTAAGTGCCTCCTTATTACGCGCAAAATAATTATTCCTCCACCTAACAGCGGGGACCCACTGGACGGGCCACTGTATTTCGCGAAAAAAATGTTTCCCCCCTGACTGTTGGGACCTACAGGGCGGGCCACCGTATTTCACGATAAAAACGTTCCCTCGCTGTCAGCTCGGACCCACCAGAAGTGCCTCCTTATTAAGCACGAAAAAATGAATACTCCCCCGGCTAGCTGGGACCCACCTTGGTGGGAGGCTGACTTGTGGGCCTACTAAGTTGACGGGGACGAAGAGCTTTGTCAACTTAGTCAATATGAACGATTCTAGCTCCAGTGACCGTACGATGTCCATCCAACGGCCGTAGTGCTTCTTCAACCTCTGGTCTTCTTTCTCCAGCCGCCCAAAGTAGAGCCGGTCGTGCCGCATGCTCCTGCCTCCTATGGCCAGCTGTGCTACCGCAGAGGCCTCACCGTCCCTACTATTCCCACCGCTGGCCAGGCCCTGTGGCGACGGCAGCCTCACACCGCAGCCGAACCAGTGAACCCTCGTACTCCTCTCTGTGCGGGCTTCCACTGCCGCGTCTTCCCCGGCTCCGCGTCGTCCCCTTCCTAGGCCTCGCCGTCGTCCACCGCCGTGGTGCTCTCCGTGCGGCGTGGTCAACGTGGTCAAGGAATGACTTCCATTGGAAGAGTACTGTACGTGGATAGGCTGACAGCTGGGTCCACGGCCACAGCCCAGTTTTTTTTGTGATTTGCCAAGTAAGTCGCTTTGTCAGGCCTGTTGGGCTGCAAATCTTTCAAGACGAGGAGAGCTTTCATTCGGCTGGCCGAGAAAATGGCCCATCAGTAATGAGAAATGGACTGTACATTTTTAAAACACATCAAACCGGCAATTAGTTTCAAATATCTTTTTTTCATTTCAAAATTTTAAATTGCATTAATTTTTATGCGTGGAGAATTTATTGGATTTTATATTGATATACATTTATTTTTAAAATCAGTTTGAATATGAGTCAAAATTTCAGGATTAAAAACAGTTCGGACCGCACCGAAATATGCAAAATTTCGTATAATTTTTTAACCGTGGCCACAATATGGGCTGTAATGCTAACAAAAAGAACATGAGCTCCAAAAAACCCTTAAGAATTAGCAAATGGGCTATAAATTATTAGAAATAATGGCAGATGGGTTGTATGCTATTTTCCACAGTTTTGAGGCTTTCCTATAAAAATGTTGATGCACAAGCACTGACTGTTGGATGTCCATCCAACGGCCGTCGTGCTTCTTCAATCTCTGCTCTTCCTGCTCCAGCCGCTCAAACAAGCGCCGGCGAGACTGCCTGCTTCCTCCTCCCCGCGGCCGGCTGTGCTGCCACGTAGGCCTCACCGCCCCACCGTACTCCCATCGCTGGCCTAGCCATCCCTCTACTCACCCACACCTGTTGTTATTCTCCGACGATGGCAGACGAACCAGTAAACCCTCGTACAGTCGTACTCCCCTCCGCGTGGGAAACAATTGCCGAGTCTTCCCTGTCCCCGTGTCGTCCCCTTCCTAGGCATCGCCATCGTCCACCGCCGTGATGCTCTCGGCGCGGCATGGTCAATGTGGTTAACGACCGACTTACATCGGAAGAGTACTGTGCGTGGAGACGCTGACAGCTGGGTCCACGGCCGCAGCAAGTAAGTGCCTCCTTATTACGCGCAAAATAATTATTCCTCCACCTAACAGCGGGGACCCACCGGACGGGCCACTGTATTTTGCGAAAAAAATGTTCCCCCCTGACTGTTGGGACCCACCAGCTACACCTTCGCACGCAAGGAAGTGCGTCCGGGCAAAAAAACATGATTCGCCCCCCTGACTACTGGGACCCACCAGCTACATCTTCGCACGCAAGGAATTTCCTGACAGTCGGGACCCACCTGGTCGAAGCGTATGTAGCGTTGTCATTCTGGTCGCGAACGTGTACGTACATATATACTGGTGGATGTAGAGGCGCGCACGTGTCGTAGTAGAGGCGCGCACGTAGCATGTACACGTACGTACAGCGGCTAGGGTGCAAGAAAGAAAATACGGCCATGTATGTGTACATATGGGAGGGGTCTCGAACGCCTACTCGTGCATACGTACGGCGAGGGCTCGTTGGCATGGCTGGGTCGGAACGGAGAAATAGCGTCGTCATCGTGTTCATGGGGAGGCAACGGAATGCATCGTGTTCATCGGGAGGCAACGAAACGTGTGGGAGCCAACCGGCTGGGTCGGAACGGAATGCATCGTCGTGTTCATCGGGAGGGCTTGGACGAAACAGGCGATGGAAACGAGGCCTAGCGTACCGCAGAACGGAGGAAACGGCCTTGTGTTCGACCAGCCACGTTCAAAACAGGATCCTATTCATCTGGAGGGGTCTGGCGTACCGCAAAACGGACGAAACGGACCTCCTACGGTCGAAACGAGGGTCCTGTTGATCGGGAGGGGTGTGGCGTACCGCAAAACGGACGAAACGGACCTCCTACGGTCGAAACAGGGGTCCTGTTGATCGGGAGGGGTGTAGCGTACCGCGAAACGGACCTCCTACGGTCGAAACGGGGGTCCTGTTCATCGGGAGGGGTGTGGCGTACCGCAAAACGGGACTCCACGGGATACTGTTCATCTCCACCGTCGACCTCCTCCAGCCTCCATGGGCTACCATCGACCTCCTCCAGCCTCCACGGGCTCCTGTTCATCCAGCCTTCACCGTGCGCTACTTCACCGGCTACTATTCAACCACCCCTCCACGGGCACCCTCCACCTTCTACTGTTCATCCAGCCCTCCACACCATGGGGTCCTGTTCAACCACCCCTCCACGGGCATCCCTCCACCATCTACTGTTCATCCCGAGGCAACGCCACCGCTCACTATTCATCCAACCCCCCTGCAACGCTCACTGTTCATCCAATCGATCAGCTTCGGTTAGCAGAAGTAGCGAAGGAATCGCTCGATCGGGTTCAGTTAACAGCCATCGATCGATCGCTTGGGTTCAGTAACGTGTAGCCTACAGTGCAATCGCTCGGGTTCAGTTAGAGCCCAACGCCTCGCTCGGGTTCAGTTAGAGCCAACGCCTCGCACACACGCGCGTATGTGTACGAGAGAAACACGCATCGCTCGGCCCCTGACCTCCCACCGTAACCGGGAACTCCCCGAAATTTTCCTCGCCCTCGCTTCTACCACGGTTTTTTCCGTCATGGACGGCCCAAAGAATGTCATGCAGCTGCGTCTCCGGCCTGCCCAGGACGAAAAGCCCATTTTCTATCATGATTTTTTGTCATAGAAGTAGGAGCCCACCACATCTATGATGATACCGGGTTTTGTCACAATTATCGTCATAAGTGTCATATGTATGACAGAAAAAAATTCGTTCGGCCCAAAATGTCACAGGTCTGTCTTTTTTTGTAGTGCAAGTAACATACCGATGACAAAGGGAACAACGTATGTTGTTATGCGGTTTGACCGATAAAGATCTTCGTATAATATGTAGGAGCCAATATGAGCATCTAGGTTCTGCTATTGGTTATTGACCGGAGATGAGTCTCGGTCATGCCTACATAGTTCTCGAACCCGTAGGGTCCGCACGCTTAACGTTCGGTGACGATTAGTAACATGGGTTTATGTGTTTTGATGTACTGAAGGTAGTTTGGAGTCCCTGATGAGATCGGGGACATGACGAGGAGTCTCGAGATGGTCGAGACGTAAAGATCGATATATTGGATGACTATATTCGGATATCGGAAAGGTTCCGAGTGATTCAGGTATTTTTCGGAGTACCAGAGAGTTACGGGAATTCGCCGGGGAGTATATGGGCCTTATTGGGCTTTAGGGGAAAGAGAGAGGGGAGGTTGTGCGTGCCCCAAGGCTTAGTCCGAATTGGACTAGGGGAGGGGCTGTGCCCCCTCCTTCCTTCTCTTCTCTTTTCCCTTTCCTTCTCTCCTACTCCTACTACATGGAAGGGGGGATCCTACTCCCGATGGGAGGAGGACTCCCCAGGGCGCGCCATAGTAGAGGGCCGGCCCTCCCCCTCCTCCACTCCTTTATATACGGGGGAGTGGGGCACCCCATGGACACACAAGTTGATCAGTTGATCTTTTAGCCGTGTGCGGTGCCCCCCTCCACCATAATTCACCTCGGTCATATTGTAGCGGTGCTTAGGCAAAGCCCTGTGTCGGTAGCAACATCATCACTGTCATCACGCCATCGTGCTGATGGAACTCTCCCTCGAAGCTCTGCTGGATCGGAGTTCGTGGGACGTCACCGAGCTGAACGTGTGCTGAACTCGGAGGTACCGTGTGTTCAGTACTTCGATCGGTCGGATCGTGAAGACGTACGACTACATAAACCGCGTTCTCATAACTCTTCCACTTACGATCTACGAGGGTACGTAGACAATACTCTCCCATCTCGTTGCTATGCATCACCATGATCTTGCGTGTACGTAGACAATGGTTCCGAGTGATTCGGGTATTTTTCCGGAGTACCGAGGGGTTACCGGAACCCCCCGGGGAAGTGTTAGGTTAACCTGGGCCTAAGGGAGAGAGAGGGAAGCCCGTGGGGGGTGGCTGCGCAACCCCCTCCTTGGGAGTCCGAACCCCTTTCCCTCTCCCTCTCCTTCCTATTCTCTCTGGTGGAAGAAAGGAAAAAGGGGGCGAATCCTACTTGGACTAGGAGTCCAAGTAGGACCCCCCCCCCATAGCGCGCCCCTCCTGGCCACCGGCCTCTCTCCCCCCTCCTTTATATACGTGGCCAGGGGCACCCCAAAGACACAACAGTTGTTTTCTTAGCCGTGTGCGGTGCCCCCATGATACGTCTCCAATGTATCTATAATTTTTTATTGTTACTTGATGTTTTATTATCAATCTTGGATGTTTTATAATCATTTTATAGTCATTTTATATCATTTTTTGGTACTAACCTATTGACATAGTGCCCAGTGCCAGTTTCTATTGTATCCATGTTTTTTACATCGCAGGAAATCAATATCAAATGGAGTCCAAATGTCACGAAACTTTACGATGATTTTTTATGGGCCAAAAGGAAGCAGATGTGCCCTGGTTGCACCTAGGGGAGTCTCGAGGAGGGGACAACCCACCAGGGCGCGCCAGGAGACCCTGGCGTGCCCTGGTGGGTTGTGCCCACCTCGGGTGCCCCCCGGACCGCCTCTTTGCTCTATAAATACCCCAAAAATCCCAGAACCCTAGGGGATTCGACGAAATATTCATCCAGCCGCAGCAGAGTCCAGAAACACCAGATCCAATCTAGACACTATCACGGAGGGGTTCACCACTTCCATTAGTGTCTCTCCGATGATGCGTGAGTAGTTCTTTGTAGACCTTCTGGTCCGTAGTTAGTAGCTATATGGCTTCATCTCTCTCTTGATTCTCAATACAATGGTCTCTTGGAGATTCATATGATGTAACTCTTTTGCGATGTGTTTGTTGGGATCGATGAACTTCGAGTCTATGATCAAATCTATGTTTTTATATCCATGAAAGTATTTGAGTTTCTTTGATCTCTTTTATGCATGATCTCTTATAGCCTCGTATTTCTTCTCCGATATTTGGGTTTTGTCTGGCCAACTCGATCTATTTATCTTGCAATGGGAAGAGGTGCCCGGTAGTGGGTTCGATCTTACGGTGCTTGATCCCAGTGACATAAAGGGAACCGACACGTATGTATCGTTGCTACTAAGGATAAAAGGATGAGATCTATATCTACCGCCATATAGATAAATGGATCTTGTCTACATCATGTCATTGTTCTTATTGCATTACTCTGTTTTTCCATGAACTTAATACACTAGATGCATGCTGGATAGCGGTCGATGCGTGGAGTAATAGTAGTAGATGCAGGCAGGAGTCGGTCTACTAATCCTGGACTTGATGCCTATGTAATGATCATTGCCTGGATATCGTCATAATTATTTGAAGTTCTATCAATTTCCCAACAGTAATTTGTTACCACTGTTTGCTATTCTTCTTGAGAGAAGCCACAAGTGAAACCTACGAGCCCCGGGTCTTATTTCTCATATATTTGCCTTTGCGATCTACTTTTTCCTTGCTTTTATTTTCAGATCTATTAAACCAAAAATACAAAAATACTTTGCTGCACTTTATTTTATTTACGATCTATTTATCCAATCTATTACAACCTTTTTACCGTCACACACCAATTTCTGGTGCCGTTACCCGAAAGGGATTGACAACCCCTTTAACATGTCGGGTTGCGAGGTGTTGTTATTTGTGTGCAGGGGTTGTTTACGTTGTGTTGCTTGGTTCTCCTACTGGTTCGATAACCTTGGTTTCATAACTGAGGGAAATACCTACCGCCGTTGTGCTGCATCATCCCTCCCTCTCCGAGGAAATATCGACGTAGTTCCAGCTGCCATCACCCCCCCTCCACAATTTACTCCCCCGGTCATAGCATCGTAGTGCTTAAGCGAAGCCCTGCATGCATCACATCACCAACACCGTCGACACGCCGTCGTGCTGACCTAACTCTCTCTCGTCCCTCTACTGGATAAATAGTTCGAGGGACGTCATCGAGCTGAATGTGTGCTGAACACGGAGGTGATGTACGTTCGGTTCTTGGATCGGTTGGATCGTGAAGACGTTCGACTACATCAACCGCATTAACATAACGCTTCCTCTTTCGGCCTACGAGGGTACGTGGACACACTCTTCCCCTCTCGTTGCTATGCATCTCCTAGATAGATCTTGCGTGATCGTAGGATTTTTTTTGAAATTGCATGCTATGTTCCCCAATAGTGGCATCCGAGCCAGGTCTATGCTTACATGATATGCACGAGTAGAACACAAAGAGTTGTGTGCAATAATAGTCATACTGCTTACCACCAATGTCTTACTTTGATTCGGCGGTATTGTTGGATGAAGTGGCCCGGACCAACATTACATGACCGCGTTCATGAGACTGGTTCTGCCGACGTGCTTTGCACACAGGTGGCTGGCGGGTGTCTGTTTCTCCAACTTTAGTTGAATAAAGTTTGACTACGGTAGGTCCTTGTTGAAGGTTAAAACAACACACTTGACAAAAAATTGTTGTGGTTTTGATGCATAGGTAAGAACGGTTCTTGCTAGAAGCCCGTAGCAGCCATGTAAAACTTGCAACAACAAAGTAGAGGACGTCTATCTTGTTTTTGCAGGGCATGTTGTGATGTGATATGTGGTGGGGAACGTAGTAATTTCAAAAAATTCCTATGCACACGCAAGATCATGGTGATGCCTAGCAACGAGAGGTAAGAGTATCGTCCATGTACCCTCATAGACCGTAAGCGGAAGCGTTATGAGAACGTGATTGATGTAGTCAAACGTCTTTATGATTCGACCGATCCAGTACCGAATGCACGACATCTCTGAGTTTAGCACACGTTCAGCTCGATGATGTCCCACGAACTCTGATCCAGTAGAACTTCACGGGAGAGTTCCGTCAGCACAATGGCGTGATGATGGTGATGATGTAGCTACCAACGCAGGGCTTCGCCTAAGCACTGCTACGATATGATCGAGGTGGATTATGGTGGAGGCGGGCACCACACACGGCTAAGGGATCAATGATCAACTTGTGTGTCTAGAGGTGCCCCCTGCCCCCGTATATAAAGGAGCAAAGGGGGAGGCCGGCCGACCCTCTATGGTGCGCCAGGAGGAGGAGTCCTCCTAGTAGGAGTAGGACTCCCCTTTTTCCTACTCCTACTAGGAGGGGAAAGGAAGGGGGAGAGGGAGAAGGAAAGGGGGCGCCGCCCCCCCTCTCCTAGTCCAATTCGGACCAGAGGGGGAGGGGCGTGCGGCCTGCCCTAGGCCAGCCCTCTCTCTCTCCACTAAGGCCCATAATGCCCATTATTTCTCTCGGGGGGTTCCGGTAACCCCCCGGCACTCCGGTTTCTCCGAAATCACCCGGAACACTTCCAGTGTCCGAATATAGTCGTCCAATATATCGAACTTTATGTCTCGACCAGTTCGAGACTCCTCGTCATGTCCGTGAACATATTCGGGACTCCGAACTACCTTCAGTACATTAGAACACAAAAACTCATAATACCGATCGTCACCGAACTTTAAGCGTGCGGACCCTACGGGTTCGAGAACTATGTAGACATGACCGAGACACGTCTCCGGTCAATAACCAATAGCGAAACCTGGATGTTCATATTGGCTCCCACATATTCTACAAAGATCTTTATCGGTCAAACCGCATAACAACATACGTTGTTCCCTTTGTCATCGGTATGTTACTTGACCGAGATTCGATCGTCGGTATCTCAATACCTAGTTCAATCTCATTACCGGCAAGTCTCTTTACTCATTCTTAATAAATCATCCAGCAACTAACTCATTAGTTACAATGCTTGCAAGGCTTATAGTGATGTGCATTACCGAGTGGGCCCAGAGATACCTCTCCGACAATCGGAGTGGCAAATCCTAATCTTGATCTATGCCAACTCAACAATTAACACTGGAGACACCTATAGAGCACCTTTATAATCACCCAGTTACGTTGTGACATTTGGTAGCACACAAAGTGTTCTTCCGGTAATCGGGAGTTGCATAATCTCATAGTCATAGGAACATGTATAAGTCATGAAGAAAGCAATAGCAGTAAACTAAAACGATCAAGTGCTAAGCTAACTAAATGGGTCAAGTCAATCACATCATTCTCCTAATGATGTGATCCCGTTTATCAAATGACAACTCATGTCTATGGTTAGGAAACATAACAATCTTGATCAACAAGCTAGTCAAGTAGAGGCATACTAGTGACACTTTGTTTCTCTATGTATTCACACATGTATTATGTTTCTGGTTAATACAATTATAGCATGAATAACAAACATTTATCATGATATAAGGAAATAAATAATAACTTTATTATTGCCTCTAGGGCATATTTCCTTCAGTCTCCCACTTGCACTAGAGTCAATAATCTAGATTACACAGTAATGATTCTAACACTCATGGAGTCTTGGTGCTGATCATGTTTTTCTCGTGAGAGAGGCTTAGTCAACGGGTCTGCAACATTCAGATCCGTATGTATCTTGCAATTATCTATGTCTCCCACCTGGACTTGATCGCGGATGGAATTGAACCGTCTCTTGATGTGCTTGGTTCTCTTGTGAAATCTGGATTCCTTTGCCAAGGCAATTGCACCAGTATTGTCACAAAAGATTTTCATTGGACCCGATGCACCAGGTATGACACCTAGATCGGATATGAACTCCTTCATCCAGACTCCTTCATTCGCTGCTTCCGAAGCACCAATGTACGCTGCTTCACACGTAGATCCCACCACGACGCTTTGTTTAGAACTGCTCCAACTGACAGCTCCACCGTTCAATATAAACACGTATCCGGTTTGCGATTTAGAATCGTCCAGATCAGTGTCAAAGCTTGCATCAACGTAACCATTTATGATGAGCTCTTTTTCACCTCCATATACGAGAAACATATCCTTAGTCCTTTTCAGGTATTTCAGGATGTTCTTGACCGCTGTCCAGTGATCCACTCCTGGATTACTTTGGTACCTCCCTTCTAAACTAATAGCAAGGCACACATCAGGTCTGGTACACAGCATTGCATACATGATAGAGCCTATGGCTGAAGCATAGGGAACATCTTTCATTTTCTCTCTATCTTCTGCATTGGTAGGACATTGAGTCTTACTCAACTTCACACCTTGTAACATAGGTAAGAACCCTTTCTTTGCCCGATCCATTTTGAACTTCTTCAAAACTTTGTCAAGGTATGTGCTTTGTGAAAGTCCAATTAAGCATCTTGATCTATCTCTATAGATCTTGATGCCCAATATGTAAGAAGCTTCACCGAGGTCTTTCATTGAAAAACTCTTATTCAAATATCCTTTTATGCTATCTAGAAATTCTATATCATTTTCAATCAACAATATGTTATCCACATATAATATTAGAAATGCTACAGAGCTCCCACTCACTTTCTTGTAAATACAGACTTCTCCAAAAGTCTGTATGAGACCATATGCTTTGATCACACTATCAAAACATTTATTCCAACTCCGAGAAGCTTGCACCAGTCCATAAATGGATCGCTGGAGCTTGCACACTTTGTTAGCACCCTTTGGATCGATAAAACCTTCAGGTTGCATCATATACAACTCTTCTTCCAGAAATCCATTCAGGAATGCAGTTTTTACATCATTTGCCAAATTTCATAATCATAAAACGCGACAATAGCTAACATGATTCGAACGGACTTAAGCATCGCTATGGGTGAGAAGGTCTCATCGTAGTCAACTCCTTGAACTTGTCGAAAACATTTCACGACAAGTCGAGCTTTATAGACAGTAACATTACCATCAGCGTCTGTCTTCTTCTTGAAGATCCATTTATTCTCGATGGCTTGCCGATCATCAAGCAAGTCAACCAAAGTCCACACTTTGTTATCATACATGGATCCCATCTCAGATTTCATGGCCTCAAGCCATTTTGCGGAATCTGGGCTCATCATCGCTTCCTCATAGTTCGTAGGTTCGTCATGGTCTAGTAACATGACCTCCAGAACAGGATTACCATACCACTCTCGTGTGGATCTTACTCTAGTTGACCAACGAGGTTCGATAGTAACTTGATCTGAAGTTTCTTGATCATCATCATTAGCTTCCTCACTAATTGGTGTAGATGTCACAGGAACCGGTTTCTGTGACGAGCTACTTTCCAATAAGGGAGCAGGTACAGTTACCTCATCAAGTTCTACTTTCCTCCCACTCACTTCTTTCGAGAAAAACTCCTTCTCTAGAAAGGATCCATTCTTAGCAACAAAAGTCTTGCCTTCGGATCTGTGATAGATGGTGTACCCAACTGTCTCTTTGGGGTATCCTATGAAGACACATTTCTCAGATTTGGGTTCGAGCTTATCAGGTTGAAGCTTTTTCACATAAGCATCACAGCCCCAAACTTTAAGAAACGACAACTTTGGTTTCTTGCCAAACCACAGTTCATAAGGAGTCGTCTCAACGGATTTAGATGGTGCCCTATTTAATGTGAATGCATCCATCTCTAAAGCATAACCCCAAAACGATAGTGGTAAATCTGTAAGAGACAACATGGATTGCACCATATCTAGTAAAGTACGATTACGACGTTCGGACACACCATTACGCTGTGGTGTTCCAGGTGGTGTGAGTTGCGAAACTATTCCGCATTGTTTCAAATGAAGACCAAACTCATAACTCAAATATTTTCCTCCATGATCAGATCGTAGAAACTTTATTTTCTTGTTACGATGATTTTCCACTTCACTCTGAAATTCTTTGAACTTTTCAAATGTTCCAGAATTATGTTTCATCAAGTATAGATATACCCATATCTGCTCAAATCATCTGTGAAGGTGAGAAAATAACGATACCCGCCGCGAACCTCAATATTCATCGGACCACATACATCAGTATGTATGATTTCCAACAAATCTGTTGCTTGCTCCATAGTTTCGGAGAACGGTGTTTTAGTCATCTTGCCCATGAGGCATGGTTTGCAAGTACCAAGTGATTCCAAAAGTCCATCAGAATGGAGTTTCTTCATGCGCTTTATATCAATATGACCTAAACGGCGGTGCCACAAATAAGTTGCACTATCATTATTGACTCTGCATCTTTTAGCTTCAATACTATGAATATGTGTATCTCCACTATCGAGATTCAAAAAAATAGACCACTCTTTAAGGGTGCATGACCATAAAAGATATTACTCATATAAATAGAACAACCATTATTCTCCGATTTAAATGAATAACCGTCTTGCATCAAACAAGATCCAGATATAATGTTCATGCTCAACGGTGGCACCAAATAACAATTATTCGGGTCTAATACTAATCCCGAAGGTAGATGTAGAGGTAGTGTGCCGACTGCGATCACATCGAGTTTGGAACCATTTCCCACGCGCATCGTAACCTCGTCCTTTGCCAATCTTCGCTTAATCCGTAGTCCCTATTTCGAGTTGCAAATATTAGCAACAGAACCAGTATCAAATACCCAGGCACTACTGTGAGAATTAGTAAGGTACACATCAATAACATGTATACCACATATACCTTTGTTCACCTTGGCATCCTTCCTATCCGCCAAATACTTGGGGCAGTTCCGCTTCCAGTGACCAGTCTGTTTGTAGTAGAAGCACTCAGTCTCAGGCTTAGGTCCAGCCTTGGGTTTCTTCTCTTGAGCAGCAACTTGTTTGCCGTTCTTCTTGAAGTACCCTTTCTTCTTCCCTTTACCCTTTTTCTTGAAACTGGTGGTCTTGTTAACCATCAACACTTGATGCTCCTTCTTGATTTCTACCTCCACAGCCTTTAGCATTGCGAAGAGATCGGGAATTGTTTTATTCAGACCTTGCATGTCATAGTTCATCATGAAGCTCTTGTAGCTTGGTGGCAGTGATTGAAGAACTATGTCAATGACACTATCAACTAGAAGATTAACTCCCAGTTGAGTCAAGTGGTTATGGTACCCAGACATTCTGAGTATATGTTCACTGACAGAACTATTCTCCTCCATCTTGTAGCTGTAGAACTTATTGGAGACTTCATATCTCTCAATCCGGGCATTTGCTTGAAATATTAACTTCAACTCCTGGAACATCTCATATGCTCGATGACGTTCAAAACGTCGCTGAAGTCCCGGTTCTAAGCCATAAAGCATGGCACACTGAACTATCGAGTAGTCATCAGCTTTGCTCTGCCAGACGTTCATAATATCTGGTGTTGCTCCTACAGCAGGTTTGGCACCTAGCGGTTCTTCTAGGACATAATTCTTCTGTGCAGCAATGAGGATAATCCTCAAGTTATGAACCCAGTCCGTGTAATTGCTACCATCATATTTCAACTTTGCTTTCTCAAGGAACGCATTAAAATTCAACGGAACAACAGCACGGGCCATCTATCTACAACAACATAGACATGCAAAATATTATCAGGTAATAAGTTCATGATAAATTAAGGTTCAGTTAATCAAATTATTAAAGAACTCCCACTTAGATAGACATCCCTCTAATCATCTAAGTGATCACGTAATCCATATCAACTAAACCATGTCCGATCATCACGTGAGATGGAGTAGTTTTCAATGGTGAACATCAATATGTTGATCATATCTTCTATATGATTCACGCTCGACCTTTCGGTCTCCAATGTTCTGAGGCCATATCTGCATATGCTAGGCTCGTCAAGTTTAACCCAAGTATTCTGGTTGTGCAAAACTGCCTTGCACCCGTTGTATGTGAACGTAGAGCTTATCACACCTGATCATCACGTGGTGTCTCGGCACGACGAACTTTCGCAATGGTGCATACTCAGGGAGAACACTTGTACCTTGAAATTTAGTGAGAGATCATCTTATAATGCTACCGTCGATCTAAGCAAAATAAGATGCATAAAAGATAAACATCACATGCAATCAATATAAGTGATATGATATGGCCATCATCATCATCTTGTGCTTGTGTTCTCCATCTCCGAAGCACCGTCATGATCACCATCTTCACCGATGTGACACCCTGATCTCCATCATAGCATCGTTGTCGTCTCACCAACTATTACTTCTACGATTATCACTACCGTTTAGTGATAAAGTAAAGCAATTACAGGGCGATTGCATTGCAGACAATAAAGCGACAACCATATGGCTCCTGCCATTTGACGATAACTCGGTTACAAAACATGATCATCTCGTACAATAAAATATAGCATCATGTCTTGACCATATCACATCACAACATGCCCTGCAAAAACAAGTTAGACGTCCTCTACTTTGTTGTTGCAAGTTTTACGTGGCTGCTACGGGCAGAGCAAGAACCGTTCTTACCTACGCATCAAAACCACAACGATAGTTTGTCAAGTTAGTGTTGTTTTAACCTTCGCAAGGACCGGGCATAGCCACACTCGGTTCAACTAAAGTTGGAGAAACTGACACCCGCCAGCCACCTGTGTGCAAAGCACGTCGGTAGAACCAGTCTCGTGTAAGCATACGCATAATGTCGGTCCGGGCCGCTTCATCCAACAATACTGCTGAACCAAAGTATGACATGCTGGTAAGCAGTATGACTTGTATCTCCCACAACTCACTTGTGTTCTACTCGTGCATATAACATCTACGCATAAACCTGGCCCTGATACCATTGTTGGGGAACGTAGTAATTTCAAAAAAATTCCTACGCACACGCAAGATCATGGTGATGCATAGCAACGAGAGGGAAGAGTATCGTCCACGTACCCTCGTAGACCGTAAGCGGAAGCGTTATGAGAACACAGTTGATGTAGTCGAACGTCTTCACGATCCGACCGATCCAAGTACCGAACGCACGGCACCTCCGAGTTTAGCACACGTTCAGCTCGATGACGTCCCACGAACTCCGATCCAGCAGAGCTTCACGGGAGAGTTCCGTCAGCACGACGGCGTGATGACGGTGATGATGTTGCTACCGACGCAGGGCTTCGCCTAAGCACTGCTACGATAATGATCGAGGTTGATTATGGTGGAGGGGGGCACCTCACACGGCTAAGGGATCAATGATCAACTTGTGTGTCTAGAGGTGCCCCCTGCCCCCGTATATAAATGAGCAAGGGGGGAAGCCGGCCGGCCCTCTATGGCGCACCAGGAGGAGGAGTCCTCCTCCTAGTAGGAGTAGGACTCCCCTTTTTCCTACTCCTACTAGGAGGAGGAAAGGAAGGGGGAGAGGGAGAAGGAAAGGGGGGCGCCGCCCCCCCCCCTCTCCTAGTCCAATTCGGACCAGAGGGGGAGGGGCGTGCGGTCTGCCCTAGGCCAGCCCTCTCTCTCTCCACTAAGACCCATAAGGCCCATTATTTCTCCCGGGGGGGTTCCGGTAACCCTCCGGCACTCCGGTTTTCTCCGAAATCACCCTGAACACTTCCGGTGTCCGAATATAGTCGTCCAATATATTGATCTTTACATCTCGACCATTTCGAGACTCCTATTCATGTCCATGACCATATCCGGGACTCCGAACTACCTTCGGTACATCAAAACACAAAAACTCATAATATCGATCGTCACCGAACTTTAAGCGTGTGAACCCTACGAGTTCAAGAACTATGTAGACATGACCGAGAAACGTCTCCGATCAATAACCAATAGTGGAACTTGGATATTCATATTGGCTCCCACATATTCTACGAAGATCTTCATCGGTCAAACCGCATAACAACATACGTTGTTCCCTTTGTCATCGGTATGTTACTTGCCCGAGATTCGATCGTCGGTGTCTCAATACCTAGTTCAATCTCGTTACCAACAAGTCTATTTACTCGTTCTGTAATACATCATCCCTCAACTAACTCATTAGTTACAATGGTTGCAAGGCTTATAGTGATGTGCATTACCGAGTGGGCCCAGAGATGCCTCTCCGACAATCGAAGTGACAAATCCTAATCTTGATCTATGCCAACTCAACAAGTACCATTGGAGACACCTGTAGAGCACCTTTATAATCACCCAGTTACGTTGTGACGTTTGGTAGCACACGAAGTGTTCTTCCGGTAATTGGGAGTTGCATAATCTCATAGTCACATGAACATGTATAAGTCATGAAGAAAGCAATAGCAGTAAACTAAAATGATCAAGTGCTAAGCTAACAAAATGGGTCAAGTCAATCACATCATTCCCCTAATGATGTGATCCCGTTTATCAAATGGCAACTCATGTCTATGGTTAGGAAACATAACCATCTTTGATCAACGAGCTAGTCAAGTAGAGGCATACTAGTGACACTCTGTTTGTCTATGTATTCACGCATGTATTGTGTTTCCGGTTAATACAATTCTAGCATGAATAATAAACATTTATCATAATATAAGGAAATAAATAATAACTTTATTATTGCCTATAGGGCATATTTCCTTCAATATGGTCAAGACGTGATGAGATATAAATTGTTGTATGAGATGACCATGTTTTGTAGAAGTTATCGGCAACTGGTAGGAGCCTTATGGTTGTCGCTTTATTGTATGAAATGCAATTGCCATGTAATTGCTTTACTTTATCACTAAGCGATAGCGATAGTCATAGAAGCAATAGTTGGCGAGATGACAACAACGCTGCGATGGAGATCAAGGTGTCAAGCCGGTGACGATGGAGATCATGACGGTGCTTTGGAGATGGAGATTAAAGGCACAAGATGATGATGGCCATACCATGCCACATATTTTGATTGCATGTGATGTTTATCCTTTATGCATCTTATTTTACTTAGTAAGGCGATAGCATTATAAGATGCCCCCTCACTAAATTTCAAGGTATAAGTGTTATCCCTGAGTATGTGTCGTTGCCACAGTTCGTCGTGCCGAGACACCACGTGATGACCGGGTGTGATAAGCTCTATGTTCACATACAACGGGCGCAACCCAGTTTTGCACATGCAGAATACTCAGGTTTAAACTTGACGAGCCTAGCATATGCAGATATGGCCTCGGAACACTGAGACCGAAAGGTCGAACGTGAATCATATAGTAGATATGATCAACCTAGTGATGTTCACCATTGAAAACTACTCCATCTCACGTGATGGTCGGACATGGTTTAGTTGATATGGATCACGTGATCATTTAGCCGACTGGAGGGATGTCAATCTAAGTGGGAGTTCTTAAGTAATATGATTAATTGAACCTTAATTTATCATGAACTTAGTACCTGATAGTTTTTGCATATCTATGTTGTTGTAGATCAATGGCCCGTGCTACCGTTCCCTTGAATTTTAATGCGTTCCTAGAGAAAGCTAAGTTGAAAGATGATGGTAGCAACTACACGGACTGGGTCCGTAACTTGAGGATTATCCTCATTGCTGCACAATAGAATTACTTCCTGGAAGCACCGCTAGGGGCAAGACGCGCTGCAGGAGCAACTCCAGATGTTATGAACGCCTGGCAGAGCAAAGCTGATGACTACTCGATAGTTCAGTGTGCCATGCTTTACGGCTTAGAATCGGGACTTCAAAGACGTTTTGAACGTCATGAAGCATATGAGATGTTCCAGGAGTAGAAGTTAATATTTCAAGCAAATGTGTGAGTTGAGAGATATGAAGTCTCCAACAAGTTCTATAACTGCAAGATGGAGGAGAATAGTTCTGTCAGTGAACATATACTCGAAATGTCTGGGTATCATAACCACTTGACTCAACTGGGAGTTAATCTTCCTGATGATAGTGTCATTTGCAGAGTTCTTCAATCACTACCACCAAGTTATAAAGGCTTTGTGATGAACTATAATATGCAAGGGGTGGAGAAGAGTATTCCCGAGCTCTTCGCGACGCTAAAAGCTGCGGAGGTAGAAATCAAGAAGGAGCATCAAGTGTTGATGGTTAACAAGACCACTAGTTTCAAGAAAAATGGAAAAGGGAAGAAGGGGAACTTCAAGAAGAACAACAAGCAAGTTTATGTTGAAGGGAAGAAACCCAAGTCTGGACCTAAGCCTGAGACTGAGTGCTCCTACTGCAAAGGGACTGGTCACTGGAAGCGGAACTGCCCCAAGTATTTAGAGGATAAGAAGGATGGCAAAGTGAAAGGTATATTTGATATACATGTTATTGATGTGTACCTTACTAATGCTCGTAGTAGTGCATGGGTATTTGATACTGGTTATGTTGCTCACATTTGCAACTCGAAACAAGGGCTATGGATTAAACGGAGATTGGCTAAGGACGAGGTGACGATGCGCGTGGGAAATGGTTCCAAAGTCGATGTGGTCACCATCGGCATGCTACCTCTACATCTAACATCAGGATTAGTTTTAGACCTAAATAATTGTTATTTGGTGCCAGCATTGAGCATGAACATTATATTTGGATCTTGTTTGATGGGAGACGGTTATTCATTTAAATCAGAGAATAATGGTTGTTCTATTTATATGAGTAATATCTTTTATGGTCATGCACCCTTGATGAGTGATCTATTTTTGTTGAATCTCGATTGTAGTGATACCATATTCATAATATTGAAGCCAAAAGATGCAAAATTAATAATGATAGTGAAACTTATTTGTGGCACTGCCGTTTAGGTCATGTTGGTGTAAAGCGCATGAAGAAACTCCATGCTGATGGGATTTTGAAATCACTTGATTATGAATCAGTTGATGCTTGCGGACCATGCCTCATGGGCAAGATGACTAAGACTCCGTTCTCTGGAACAATGGAGTGAGCAACTGACTTATTGGAAATAATACATACTGATGTATGCGGTCCGATGAGTGTTGAGGCTCGCGGCGGGTATCGTTATTTTCTAACCTTCATAGATGATTTGAGCGGATATGGGTATATCTACTTAATGAAACATAAGTCTGAAACATTTGAAAAGTTCAAAGAATTTCAGAGTGAAGTGGAAAATCATCGTAACAAGAAAATAAAGTTTCTACGATCTGATCGTGGAGGCGAATATTTGAGTTATGAGTTTGGTCTTCATTAGAAACAATGTGGAATAGTTTCTCAACTCACGCCACTGGGAACACCACAGCGTAATGGTGTGTTCGAACATCGTAACCGTACTTTATTGGATTTGGTGCGATCTATGATGTCTCTTACCGATTTACCGCTATCCTTTTGGGGTTATGCTTTAGAGATGGCTGCATTCACGTTAAATAGGGCGCCATCTAAATCCATTGAGACGACACCATATGAATTGTGGTTTAGCAAGAAACCTAAGTTGTCGTTTCTTAAAGTTTGGGGCTGTGATGCTTATGTGAAAAAGCTTCAACCTGATAAGCTCGAACCCAAATAGGAGAAATGTGTCTTCATAGGATACCCAAAGGATACTGTTGGGTACACCTTCTATCACAGATCCGAAGGCAAGATATTCGTTGCTAAGAATGGATCCTTTCTAAAGAAGGAGTTTCTCTCGACAGAAGTGAGTGGGAGGAAAGTAGAACTTGATGAGGTAATTGTACCTTCTCCGGAATTGGAAAGTAGTTCATCACAAAAATCAGTTCCAGTGATTCCTACACCAATTAGTGAGGAAACTAATGATGATGATCATGAAACTTCAGATCAAGTTACTACCGAACCTCGTAGGTCAACCATAGTACGATCCGCACCAGAGGGGTACGGTAATCTGATACGTCTCCAACGTATCTATAATTTTTTATTGTTCCATGTTGTTATATTATCAATCTTGGATATTTTATAATCATTTTATATCATTTTTTGGTACTAACCTATTGACATAGTGCCAAGTGCCAGTTGCTATTTTTCCCATGTTTTTTACATCGCATAAAATCAATACCAAACGGAGTCCAAACGCAATGAAACTTTACAAAGATTTTTTATGGACCAGAAGGAACATAATTGGCCCTTACTGCGCCTGGGGGGGTGCTCCGAGGAGAGCACAACCCACCAAGGCGCGCCAGGAGGCCCAGGCGTGCCCTGGAGGGTTGTGCCCACCTCGGGTGCCCCCCGCACCGCCTCTTTGCTCTATAAATACCCCAATATTCCAGAAACCCTAGGGGAGTCAACAAAATATTGATCCAACCGCCGTAGAGTCCAGAACCACCAGATCGAATCTAGACACCATCTCGGATAGGGTTCACCACCTCCATTGGTGCCTCTCTAATGATGTGTGAGTAGTTCTTTGTAGACCTTCGGGTCCGTAGTTAGTAGCTAGATGGCTTCCTCTCTCTCTCTCTCTCTCTCTCTCTTGATTCTCAATACAATGGTCTCTTGGAGATCCATATGATGTAACTTTTTTGTGGTGTGTTTGTTGGGATCCGATGAACTTCGAGTTTATGATCAGATCTATCTTTTTATATCCATGAAAGTATTTGAGTTTCTTTGATCTCTTTTATGCATAATTGCTTATAGCCTCGTATTTCTTCTCTGATATTTGGGTTTTGTTTAGCCAACTTGATCTATTTATCTTGCAATGGGAAGAGGTGCTTTGTAGTGGGTTTGATCTTACGGTGCTTGATCCCAGTGACAGAAGGTGAACCGACACGTATGCATCGTTGCTACTAAGGATAAAATGATGGGGTCTATGTCTACATAGATAGATCATGTCTACATCATGTCATCGTTCTTATTGCATTACTCCGTTTCTCCATGAACTTAATACACTAGATGCATGCTAGATAGCGGTCGATGTGTGGAGTAATAGTAGTAGATGCATGCAGGAGTCGGTCTACTAATCTTGGATGTGATACCTATGTAATGATCATTGCCTGGATATCATCATGAGTATTTGAAGTTCTATCAATTACCCAACAGTAATTTGTTCACCCACCCTTTGCTATTTATCTCGAGAGAAGCCACTAGTGAAACCTATGGCCCCCGGGTCTCTTTCTCATATATTTGCCTTTGCGATCTACTTTTCTCTTGAATTTATTTTCAGATCTATTAATCCAAAAATCCAAAAATACCTTGCTGCAATTTATTCTTATTTTATTTGGCATTCGATCTATCAATCTACTACAAATTTACCTCACATCAGTTTGCCTATCTTGAGGCGCCGTACCTGGAAAGGGATTGACAACCCCTTTAACACGTCGGGTTGCGAGAAGTTGTTATTTGTGTGCAGGTGTTGTTTACGTTGTGTTGCTTGGTTCTCCTACTGGTTCGATAACCTTGATTTCACATATGAGGGAAATACCTACCGCCGTTGTGCTGGATCATCCCTTCCTCTTTGGGGAAATACCGACATAGCTTCAAGCGACATCATAATCCTGTTTTGGAAGTCATGTTACTAGACCATGACGAACGTACGAACTATGAGGAAGCGATGATGAGCCCAGGTTCCACGAAATGGCTTCAGGCCATGAAATTTGAGATGGGATCCATGTATGAGAACAAAGTGTGGACTTTGGTTGACTTGCCCGATGATCGACAAGCCATAGAGAATAAATGGATCTTCAAAATAAGACCGAGGCTGACGGTAATGTTATTGTCTACAAAGCTCGACCTGTTGCGAAAGGTTTTCGACAAGTTCAAGGAGTTGACTACGATGAGACCCGTAGCGATGCTTAAGTCTGTCCGGATCATGTTAGCAATTGTCGCATTTTATGATTTTGAAATTTGGAATATGGATGTCAAAACTGCATTCCTTGATGGATATCTTAAAGAAGAGTTGTATATGATGCAACCAGAAGGTTTTGTCGATCCTAAAGGTGCTAACAAAGTATGCAAGCTCCAGCGATCCATTTATGGATTGGCGCAAGCCTCTCAGAGTTGGAATATACGCTTTGATAGTGTGATCAAAGCATATGGTTTTATACAGACTTTTGGAGAAGCCTGTATTTACAAGAAAGTGAGTGGGAGCTCTGTTATATTTCTAATATTATATCTGGATGACATATTTTTGATTGGAAATAATACAGAATTTCTGGATAGCATAAAAGGGTACTTGAATAATAATTTTTAAATGAAAGACCTCGGAGAAGCTGCTTACATATTGGGCATCAAGATCTATAGAGATAGATCAAGACGCTTAATTGGACTTTCACAAAGAACATACCTTGATAAAGTTTTGAAGAAGTTCAAAATGGATCAGTCAAAGAAAGGGTTCTTGCCTGTGTTACAAGGTGTGAAGTTGAGTCAAACTCAATGCCCGACCACTGCCGAAGATAGAGAGAAAATGAAATCATTCCCTATGCCTCAGCCATAGGTTCTATCATGTATGCAATGTTGTGTACCAGACCTGATGTGTGCCTTGCTATCAGTTTAGCAAGGAGGTACCAAAGTAATCCAGGAGTGGATCACTAGACAATGGTCAAGAACATCCTGAAATACCTGAAAAGGACTAACGAAATGTTTCTCGTTTATGGAGGTGACAAAGAGCTTCTCGTAAATGGTTACGTCGATGCAAGCTTTGACAATGATCCGGATGACTCTAAGTCACAAACCAGATACATATTTATATTGAATGGTGGAGCTGTCAGTTGGTGTAGTTCCAAGCAAAGCATCGTGGCGGGATCTACGTGTGAAGCGGAGTACATAGCTGCTTCGGAAGTAGAAAATGAAGGAGTCTAGATGAAGGAGTTCATATCCGATCTAGGTGTATTACCTAGTGCATCGGGTCCAATGAAAATCTTTTGTGACAATACTGGAGCAATAGCCTTGGTGAAGGAATCCAGATTTCACAAGAGAACCAAACACATCAAGAGACGCTTCAATTCCATCCGCGATTAAGTCAAGGAGGAAGACATAGAGATTTGCAAGATACATATAGATCTGAATGTTGTAGACCCATTGACTAAGCCTCTTCCATGAGCAAAACATGATCAACACCAAGACTCCATGGGTGTTAGAATCATTACTATGTAATCTAGATTATTGACTGTAGTGCAAGTGGGAGACTGAAGGAAATATGCCCTAGAGGCAATAATAAAGTTGTTATTTATACTTCCTTATATCATGATAAATGTTTATTATTCATGCTAGAATTGTATTAACCAGAAACTTAGTACATGTGTGAATACATAGACAAAACTGAGTGTCCCTAGTATGCCTCTACTTAACTAGCTTGTTAATCAAAGACGGTTAAGTTTCCTAACCATAGACATGTGTTGTCATTTGATGAATGGGATCACATCATTAAGAATGATGTGATGGACAAGACCCATCCGTTAGCTTAGCATTATCATCGTTTAGTTTTATTGCTATTGCTTTATTCATGACTTATACATATTCCTTTGACTATGAGATTATGCAACTCCTGAATACCGGAGGAATACTTTGTGAGCTATCAAACGTCACAACATAACTGGATGATTATAAAGATGCTCTACAGGTGTCTCCGAAGGTGTTTGTTGAGTTGGCATAGATCAAGATTGGGATTTTTCACTCCGTGTATCGGAGAGGTATCTCTGGGCCCTCTTGGTAATGCACATCACTATAAGCCTTGAAAGCAATGTGACTAATGAGTTAGTTGCGGGATGATGCATTATGGAACGAGTAAAGAGACTTGTCAGTAACTAGATTGAACTAGGTATGATGATACCGACGATCGAATCTCGGGCAAGTAACATACCGATGACAAAGGGAATAACGTATGTTGTTATGCGGTTTGACCGATAAAGATCTTCATAGAATATGTAGGAGCCAATATGAGCATTCAGGTTCCGCTATTGGTTATTGACCAGAGATGTGTATCGGTCATGTCTACATAGTTCTCAAATGCGTAGGGTCCGCACGCTTAACGTTCGATGACGATTTGTATTATGAGTTATGTGTTTTGGTGACCGAAGTTTGTTCGGAGTCCTAGATGAGATCACAGACATGATGAGGAGTCTCGAAATGGTCGAGTGGTGAAAATTCATATATTGGAAGGTAGTATTCAGACATCGGAATAGTTCCGAGTGATTCGGGTATATTTCTGGAGTACCGAGGGGTTACTGGAACCCCCTGGGGAATTGTTGGGCCAACATGGGCCTAAGGGAGAGAGAGGGAAGCCCGTGGGTAAGGATGGCAATGGGTCGGGTTTGGATCGGGTTGAACAATCTCAAATCCATATCCATGTCCATGAAGACAGTCTTTGCCCGCCCATGAAAAAATCCATGGGTGAAAAATTGTGTCCATGTCCAAATTCGATGGATATCCATACCCATTGGATATCCATTGGGTCCTCTCGAGACATATAAATAAGACATAACACAATATTAACATAAACTCTTCCATTCTTCACCTCGTGGTAGGCTAGGCTTCACTTATGGTAAATCAACATCCACTAACAACCTAAGATCATTTAGTATTTTTCTAACAGATGAGAATGACGAGTCATTTAAGAATGAGGTAAAAAGAAGGGAAGGGGTGTTGGAGTATGTTACAGAGGGGATTGAATGTCAACTAAAAAAAGTTACGATGGGGATTGTGTAATTTCTTATGCATGTTTTAGATAAAAAAAAGTGTAAAATTGTTGTGGGACATACGACCGTGGGGCAGGGATAGCAGATTTTCCCCCATTAAGTCATACTATCGGGTCGGGTTTGGGTATATCCATGGGTACAAGATTATATCCATGCCCTATCCACGAACAATCGGGTCGGGTTTGGGCGCCGCCCATGGACACAAAAGCATATCCAAACCCTATCCATTCGGGTCGGATATCCATGGATATCCATGTCCATGGATATCCATGTCCATGGATAAATTGCCATCCTTACCTGTGGGGGGTGGCCGCGCGCCCCCCTCCTTGGGAGTCCAAATAGGACAAGGAGGAGGGGCGGGGGCCCCCTTCCCTTTCCCTCTCCCTCTCCTTCCTATTCTCTCCGGTGGAAGAAAGGAAAGGGGGGGGGGCGAATCCTACTTGGACTAGGAGTCCAAGTAGGACTCCCCCATGGCGCGCCCCTCCTGGCCGCCGGCCTCTCTCCCCCTCCTTTATATACGTGGCCAGGGGGCACCCCAAAGACAACAGTTGTTTTCTTAGCCGTGTGTGGTGCCCCCTACATAGTTTACTGCCCCGATCATAGCGTCGTAGTGCTTAGGCGAAGCCCTGCGCGGATCACATCACCAATACCGTCGCCACACCGTCGTGCTGACCGAACTCTCCCTCGTCCCTCTACTGGATCAAGAGTTCGAGGGACGTCATCAAGCTGAACGTGTGCTGAACACGGAGGTGTCGTACGTTCGGTACTTGGATTGGTTGGATCGTGAAGACGTTTGACTACATCAAC
This sequence comes from Triticum dicoccoides, assembly GCF_002162155.2. Taxonomy (NCBI): domain Eukaryota; kingdom Viridiplantae; phylum Streptophyta; class Magnoliopsida; order Poales; family Poaceae; genus Triticum; species Triticum dicoccoides. The sequence goes on along the minus strand of NC_041384.1, from coordinate 490,526,022 downwards.
TGCGTTTACATAACGCTTCCGCTTTCGGTCTACGAGGGTACGTGGACACACTCTTCCCCTCTCCTTGCTATGCATCTCCTAAATAGATCTTGCGTGATCATAGGATTTTTTTAAAATTACATGCTACGTTTCCCAACAGAGGAGGCCATCCGTCTGGTGATAGGTCCGTCTGGCACTGTCGACACTGATGTTGTCTACATCTCCAACGACGTGTATGCTAGGTTCTTCTACATACTGTATTTATGTAGCTTTGATCTAATATGGATTTGAGGAGTAAATTATACCTGGTATGTGATTGCAACGGTTTAAAATGAGTGTTGATCACGTGTCCACGGACGTTTGAGCGGCATATTTTACTAGGTTCGGTTGCAGATGCTCTCGTGCACCGTTGGCGGCGACATAGTTCAGTAAAATAGAGTAACTAACTCTAGCCGATTTTGTGTGTGGTCTTTTCACATTACTTCAGTATAATAGAGTAACTTATTCTTAAAAACTGCAGCATTTATAAATTTTGCACTCATATTTTTCTTATGTGTATTGCATAACACTCTACTTGATGTTTGAATTCACGTTAATATAAACCAAGACTTTCATGTTTTAAAACCAAACACCATAGATCGAAAAGCACGAATAAAACATGATAATCATCATCTAGTAACGAAGTTCATCCATAGCTCCAACATAAAGGGCGTCACATGTCGCGGATACCACTCCCTCCTTCCAAGTGTGCCTTACTCGATTGCAATCTAGATGATAAGATCTCTGTTGTCTTATCTATCAAAAGGTTATCACCTTCTCATTCATCTCTTGCCTAAACCAGTTCTCCTCGAGAAGAAAACTAAACTCCTTGTATTCGGCCTTGTGCTTCTTGTTCTCTTTCTTCTCTTCCCACCTCGCCATCTTCTTCTGTCGCTTTCGCTAACTCCACCTCGCCATCCTTCCGTTCTCAGTTGGTACAATTTTTGTTCCTTTTTTGAAGATCCATGAAGACACATAATTTCTATTTACCGGGAATGAAAGGGAACATCAACTTTTCCGAGATCTCATGTAAGGAATACTATGAAAGCAGAGGAAAAGATCTAAAAATGTCTTCCTCACAGAAGACTGAACTCCTCATAGCATTAACATGGAACACTGCTATTCCATTAACTTGGGGGCATCGAATAAATTGTCGGCCACTAGACAAGCTCCATCACCGGATACCCAAGTCAACCACATAGATACGAGCAACTCTTCATCAATATTACACAAAAAAGGAAATTGAGTGTAACTCAGATGGTTAGGTTATTTAAATTGGCATATGAAGCATGTGTTCGGTGAAGATTTGAGAAACAACCTCCTCTTCCAAGCTTAGGTTTTCTCTGCCTCCCGTCGGAGCCGCCGCCGGTCCGCCTCGTCTCTGGTGGCCTTAGGGCCATGAAGGCACGGTAGATCCCGGGCCTTGCCGGTGGGAGGGCTTCCTTTTTAGATGTTACTTTGAGTTTTATTAAGGTTTGTGTATTGCTCAGTAAGGTGAGATGACGACGACTCCCTGAAGATGAAATAAGATTCTCCCCGCATAGGCCCTGTTCCGATGGTATGTCTAGCACCATCGGTGGACATGTGGAGGTGTGTCTTCAATGGATCTATCTTTGGTGGATCTGCTGGGATATGTTCACCGCTCATCTACGTTCATGTGTCTTTAGGTTGGATCCTTCTAATCTACGCTACTCTTCATCAGCGACGGTTGCTGTTTTGGTACGCTGGTCCTATGGGGTTTTAGCACGATGACTTTTCAATTGTTTACTACAACAAGTTTTGCCCGGCTTCGATGAGGAGGGGTGATGGCGGCGGCGCGCCTTCGGCTCGCTTCAATTCTTGTAGTCGTCGCTAGGTGGTCTATGAATCTGAATGTAATTTTTATTATTTCTGGTGTTCATTATACTATCATGATTAGAGATGAATATATCGAAAGTTTTCTCGCAAAAAAATTCTTTGTGGTGGAAATATCCTATCAAGGTTTAACTTTTAGATTTGACACTAATGCTCGCATTTTATGAGTGCATATGCGTGTATATGAGCATCATAAAAGGCTCACACCTCTTATATATGGAGTAAAAGAAAGAAAACCAGGACACGATGAATAGGAAAAAAACAACATTTTTTTTAACACGGTACAATTGTAGTCGCTCACATGCATGGGTATACACTCACCCCCCAAGAGACTGAGCTAGCGTAGCATCTTAAGATTTTACAAAGTCACCATATATGGCTCGCAGTCAACGGAAACGTCTTCTCTCACTGAACGAACATCAGCAGAAGTCCGAATTCAAAAATATTGCGACCATCAACGTCAAGTCTAGAACTAAAACCCGACGGGCTGGGAATATCATATATTCCTAACCATAGAGCGCTTGTGTGTGTACTAATGTTTAAAACAAAAGTATTCAATCGCAGGTTGATTGAAAAGAAAAAGCTTTTGCTCCGCGGCCCAACGTGTGACTAGGGCCCGGCCGGTCGGTTGGTGCGTTCGACCCGAGCCCTGTCAAACCCTCACACGGAACTTGGTCGTCATTCAGTCGTGCACCTGCTGCTCTCTTGGCAAAACTTTGGCTGATGGAACCGCCGACGCTTACGACGACCTTTACGGTCCGGGCAAACTTTTCTCAGCTCCGTGTCTTATTCGACTGCGAGGTCTTAATCTACGGTGATCAGGAAGAAGATGCACCAACTCTGGATCGGCCGACGGCAACAACACGACGAGAAGACGGAGAGCCCGATGGAAAAGAAACATGCGCGCATCTGACAGACAGACAGACAGCCATCGGTCTTTGTGACCTTGGAGGCGAAGCCACTCCATCAACAACCGCTCGAGAACAACAGCCGAAGACCGGCTGGTGCTTTTCGTTCCTTGGATGATCCGATGCTGATCACCAGCTTACGTCTTCCTTCATCGCGTCGCCATGGCATGCGCTTCTCAACCAGCACATCACCTGAAGAGCAGTACAGCAGATCAGGTCGAACCTGAGAAACAACGAAGACATTCATAAGCGACGCTCCAATCATTTTCGCCCAATCTAGCGCCGATACACGCTTCCATGGCGTGGGCGACACGCGTGCAGATGTAAAGCTGCTAGCTTGCGAGAATCAATTACTCCCGGTAGGTTTACAAATTGACAAGCCGTGACAGCGAGAAGGTCACATCAATGAGCCAGGGAAATGACATGATGCCAGGTGGAGAAAGAGGAGAAGGTAGTAGTACCATTCACCGGCCTCAATGATCAACATGCTATGTGCTATTTTTTTGTTCGAAAAAAAGAGGTTAAAAACTCCGGTCCCTGCATCATTGCGATGCACACAACCAATTTTATTAAAGTTGGTGCTAATGAGTGACATTTAATTAGCCTGTGCATTTATATAATGTATGGCTACTTAACATGAGAGAGTATCCAATGAAAACCAGATTTCAAAGAAAACTTCATGAAAACCATCTTTGAAAGTTTTGAAAAATATATATATATATATATATATATATATATATATATATATATATATATATATATATATAACAAGATGTGAACAGGGTGATGTTCTATTGTCATGCGAAATTTCAAGTTCAAATACGTTACCATTTACGAGCTATGAAAAGAACAAATTCAATAATGAATAGTGATGTTTACTGTTTGGCACTATTCAATGATGATTTTGTTTTTTGTACCTTATAAATGGTAATGTGTTTGAACCTGGGGAATTTCATATGCTAATAGAGCACCACACTATAAAACATTTCATATTTTTCCAGACTTTTCCAAAACTTCAAAACAACGTTTTCACATGGTTTTCATCGGTTTTCATTGAAACTTGATTTCCATGTGGTATTCTCTCGCTTAACATATGACCAGCCTGATGGACATATTCAAAAGGGCCTGCTCATTTTTTCTTGTCACGAGAGAGAGATATGTTTAGTCAATATTCGAAGTGCGACAGTACCACTACATTAGGAATTCCGATGATAAAGGTAATGTGATTGTTCTTTGTCCTTTTGACTCTGGCACATGATGGACGCTGGGATTACTTTAATTATTTTAAAGAGTAGCAAGCTACATCATTACTTTAATTTTTGAAAAAAGGACTAGCAAGTTTCATCATTACTGGTTCACACTAGTACCTCCGTCTTAGGTTATTGGCACTCTTCGTATTTTACGTTAAATTTTGATCATAGATTTAATTAACTAAATGTTAATACATGAATCATGCATTAATATTTTATTAGTTAAATCTAAGATTAAAATTCGACACAAAATACAAAAGGACAAATAAACCAGGATGGAGATAGTAGTGAGTATTTTCTTGTGGGTTTTGCTCCCATCATCAGCCAAAATTAGACACTTTAACACCTTGGCACATAACTCTTGGAACACACACTAGCCACCTCCATGTTTCTGTGACTCACGTAACCTGTTCCTTCACAGAACAGAGAAAATGATTAACCCTTGCTCCATTGTAGTACGGACATGAATAATCACGAGGCCAACCATTGCTATAGCCCGTATTCTAGGGAAAAAAAAACATTTCTATAGCCCTACCTTACCAACCCCTGATGCTGTCGGGCCTGCCTCTGCCTGATGGTAAATTAACATCAGATAAAGACATCACCTCCGGTATGAACCAAAAAGAAGTGAGCCCATGAATTTTCATGTGAACCAAAAAGAAGTGAACTTCAACATGGCACATAGCCTGCCTGTGCAGACAACAAGCGACATCACGTCAGTGTCAGCTATCCTCACCTACTATAATCACGCGCCCTGCTCCATTACATATCTCTCGCCACCACAAACGTGCGTTCAGAGCTACGCAAGAAGAAGAGGGAGAGAGGGTAATGGGTGACGAGGCGATGAGAGACAGAGGAGAGGAGGAAGAGACGGAGGGGATGGAGAGGAAGGATGCGGGCGCGACCAAGAAGGTGGCCTTCTTCGGCATGTTCAGGTACGCCAGGCGCGCCGACGTTGCGCTGATGGGCGTGGGCACGGTGGCGGCAATGGTGAACGGCATGTCGGAGCCGCTCATGACGGTGCTCTTCGCCGCGGTCATCGAGTCCTTCGGCGGCAGCGACGACAGCGCCGTCCTCCACCGGGTCAGCAAGGTACGTACGACGAGCGCCGTAGGTTTTCTGCACGCCACCGGTTCCCAGCGAGCCGTGCCATACATCGCCACGCGCTAGCTTCAGGCGAACGCTAAACCAGTGGCAGCTCGGCTATCAGGGCCACGCGCTGCAGATATGCTCGCTGGCACGGCTCGCCGCGCGCAAGCATGGTGGCCGGTGCCCGCGCGCGCACAGGCGTGGAGTGCCGCACCCTGCAGTTAGATATACGGCGTGGAGTGACCGGGCCGGCCGTCAAGGTGTGGCGGACAATACGCGCACGTACGTATCGTAACGTAGGCACGGGCGGACGATGGGTCTGCATGGCGTTGAGACGTCACTGCACTATGGTTCCTCCAGCAAGCATGTCTGCTAGCAAGTCGGGTGCTACTTGCTAGGCTGCTTTTTGTTTGTTTGTTTGTTTGAGAAAAGGTTATTGGCCGGCTTTATAAATTGGGTGTGGCGACGATTCAGATTTAACCGAGTCTCAGTCAAGTGATAAAACATATAAAATAAACAAAAAAAAATTATACAAATCTTCACGCAAGATCCCATGAATATAGCATCGACTGAGACTTGGTTATGCCCTAGTCGACTGAGATTTAGCAATCCCGTTATAAATTAATAAAACCCTTACAGATAACCCACAACACAAGACCGGAAGCAAAGCATGCGCTAGACATTTTGTGTGTGCACAAAACATGCGCTGGACTGAGTTTTACCTGGTCAGTGAATATGCCCGACGATTTCTTTAGATGATAATCCATGCCATGCGTGTTCTCGAAAAGGAACGAGCATCACCCAGAAAAAAGATGAGAAAATCAAGGAGCATCTCCGCCGGATGCTAGCTACATACTGTCAGTCTCGAGTGGAGATAAGTACAGTACAGTACTAGATAATGGTACTGGCGATCATGGTGGAGGTCGTTGCCGTGGTCCTGAAATTATCCTCATCAACGGATTTGTCGATTTGCAGTTCTAGTCTGTGGCCACTGCTAGCACACGTGTGAAACAACACACGTGGAGCGCTGATTTGACGCTTGGGCAACTATTTGGAGTACATATATGGACCCTGGTTCTCAGTTGGGAATATACACCCTCCTATTATTAACCTCAGAACACAAACAGGAAAAAAGAAGGGAAAACCCTGAAAACAGCAATAAGAAATGACAGTTTGCTCTCAAACCCAGTCCTGCTTTCCCATGCATCACACAGGAATGCCCCCAACTTCAGTACTATTTCATCTCACATTTGCTTTCTCCAGGTTGTTGTGTACTACATCTATTTGGGAATTGGGACGGCACTAGCTTCATTTCTCCGTAAGTACGCTTCCACTCGTGGACTAAATGTTTCCAGAATTGATAGCCAAAACTCGACCCTATTTTGTTCTGAACTGTAATCCATGCATGGAGAGTTTAATTTGTACAAATGACTGGATACCAGTAGTTGCTACTAATCTAGTAATATTCCTATATTTTACATTAGTGCCAGCTCTTCACAAACTTTGATTGTTTTTCAAGTACAACACAAGTTCACATCCAAGTACCCCAGCAATTTGCAGCAAGGTACCAGTCAGATATGAAACTTCATGGTACTACTCATTCTCAACAAAGAAGAAATAAATAGTGCATGACAGTTAACACAGTAAAAATGCACTCCCTCTGTAAAGAAATATAAGAGCGCTTAGATCACTAAAGAGTGATCTAAGCGCTCTTATATTTCTTTACAGAGGGAGTAAAACCTACAAGCACAAGTTCACAAGTTTTAACTTAGAAAATGAAGTGCCAAACAGTATGAAATGGAGTTGGCAACATGCATATCACACATAGCAGAATTTCAAATGAGTGATTGAATGCCATTAACGTTAACCTGTTACCCATGCCAGAGGTGTCGTGCTGGACAATGGCTGGAGAAAGGCAGTCAGCACGCATCCGATCTCTCTACCTCGAAGCTGTTCTCAAGCAGGATGTTTCATTCTTTGATGTGGAGATGACAACTGGGGAAGCAATTTCTAGAATGTCTGCAGATACTGTACTGGTACAAGATGCTCTTGGAGAGAAGGTAACAAATGCATTTATTAGATAACCTAGAAAGGATAAAAAAACTATTTTCTGTAAATGCATCATTTGGTTTGAAATGAATAGGGCTACTTCATGTTCAGGTAGGCAAGTATGCACAGCTTTTGACAACCTTTGTTGGAGGTTTTGTCATCGGATTCATAAGAGGCTGGATGTTAGCTCTGGTTATGCTGGCATGCATACCACCAAGTATTCTCTCTTTTGCAACCGTCTCTCGACTACGTGCTCAAATATCTGCCAGGAGGCAAGCATCATATGACGACGCGGGCAATGTTGTCGAGCAGAGCATAAGAGCTATAAGAACGGTCGGTTTTAATGGTTTTAATTTATAAGTAATTATTATTATTTGATGGTTCGTTGTGATTGTATAATACTGGTGACATTTCAAAGCAGGTTGTCTCCTTCAATGGTGAGAAGAAAGCAGTTGCATTGTATAATGCTCTCATAAAAAAGGCGTACAAGGCTACTGTCTTGGAAGGGCTTGTCACTGGTCTTGGAATAGGCTGTATCTTTTGTGTTGTCTTCTGCAGTTACTCTCTAGCCTTTTGGTATGGCGCGAAGTTAATCATCAGCAAAGGATATACTGGAGGGCAGGTCATCAATGTTGTATTTGCAATTCTTACTGGATCAATGTGAGCTTTCCCAATTTTGACTATAGCATCGTAAATAATAATATAAGATGTTAGTAAACTAGCGCTTAGGTGTTCACGCACAAAGTAAAAAAAAAAACTTTCTTAACCTAAAAAATAAGATATTTCTTCCATGCATCTAAACTATATAGAAATACCTAGAGCTGGAGATGTTACTAGTTCATATTTCTAGGCAACCACATTACTGCAATCATTATAGGTAATTGGTTATTATTGTTACTTCTGGCAGAGAGACCTTATACAACTTGTCAAGCTCAAACAGACAAGCACAATACTTTTGTCAATCAAATTAAATGTACTGTAATCATGCTTCAGAATTGGATCAAATAATGTGGATAGCCAACAGTATTGTTTACCATTGGAATTAATAGCAAATTTTGGCACTAAGGTATTTATTATTTGCAACAGGGCTATAGGTAATGCATCACCATCGATTTCTGCTATTGCAGAAGGCCAATCTGCAGCACACAGGTTGTTTGAAATAATTAACAGAAAACCAAAGATTGACATCAGCGACACTTCTGGAATAGAATTAGATGATATCAAGGGCGACGTCGAACTGAACAATGTATTCTTTAGATACCCAGCAAGGCCTGAGCAATTGATACTTAATGGGTTGTCTCTACAAGTGCCTAGTGGTACTACCATGGCTATAGTTGGAGAGAGTGGAAGTGGAAAATCAACATTAATTAGTCTGGTAGAGAGATTCTACGACCCACAGGCTGGTGAAGTGCTGATAGATGGAATCAACATCAAGAGTTTGAAACTCAAGTGGATAAGAGGGAAGATCAGTCTTGTTAGTCAGGAACCATTACTTTTTATGACCTCCATCAAAGATAACATAACCTATGGTAAAGAGGATGCTACGCTTGAGGAGATCAAGAGAGCAGCTGAGCTGGCAAATGCAGCAAACTTCATCGAAAAGCTGCCTAATGTACTTAAGAAAAACTACTTACTTACAGAAGTATCTTACTCAAGTATCCTGCAATTAATGCTTATCTTACTTCCACATAATACAGGCATATGAGACAATGGTTGGTCAGAGTGGTGCTCAGCTTTCTGGAGGGCAGAAGCAACGGATTGCCATTGCAAGAGCGATCCTTAGAAGTCCAAAAGTCCTTCTGTTGGATGAAGCTACTAGTGCTTTGGATGTGGAGTCTGAGCGAGTAGTTCAAGAAGCACTAAATAGGATCATGGTAGGGATAACGACACTCATTGTTGCTCACCGTCTGAGTACAGTCAGGAATGCAGATTGCATAGCAGTGGTTCATCAAGGAAAGGTAGTTGAACAAGGTAAGAGATACTACATGTCTTTCTTCTTTGAACCAATTAACCAAAGTGAACTGGAGGTTATTGAATTATTTTCTTTCATAAATCCATTTTATACAGGTGCTCATGACCAGTTGATCAAGGATCCTGACGGAGCTTACTGTCAGCTTATTCAGTTACAACAGGTCCATACCGAAGGAATGCATGAGGTGCCATATTCATCAGGTTCAAGACTTAAAAGTAGAAGTTTATCTTTGGAACAATCTATGAGAGATTCTCCCAGGAATAGAAGACAGCACTCTGTAAAACCCCTTGGACTCTCTGGATCTGATGATTTGCACGGGTCTGCTGATACCAGCAGACAAGAGCACAAAGAATTTGGTGATAGTGAAGCTCCTAAGAAAGCACCAATTGGACGCCTTTTTAATCTTAATAAGCCAGAAGCACCAATTCTCCTATTAGCTGTTATAGCTGCTTTTGTGCATGGACTTCTTTTCCCATTATTCAGTATTATGATGTCTGGTGGTATAAGGACATTCTACTATCCAGCACACAAACTTCGAAAAGATTCTACATTTTGGGCATTGCTATGCCTTCTGTTGGCAATCATTTCTCTGATTGCAATCCAATTGGAATTTTTCTTATTTGGAATGGCCGGTGGGAAACTTGTAGAACGTGTCCGTGCTTTTTCTTTCCAGAGCATCATGCATCAAGAGGTTGCTTGGTTCGACGATCCTTCTAATTCCAGGTTTGTTACTTATTTTTTCACTCTGCAACTCTATCTTTATCTGTGACAGTGTGAACATCATGTTTTCCTTCTAACTTTTACAGTGGTGCACTTGGTGCAAGGCTGTTTATTGATGCTTTGAACATCCGACGCCTTGTAGGAGATAACTTGGCCATACTAGTGCAGTGCACAATAACACTTATTTCTGGCTTCGCCATAGCATTTGCTTCTGACTGGAAGCTTACACTGATCGTCATATGTGTCATTCCTTTTCTGGGTTTACAGAATTATATTCAAGTAAAGTTCTTGAATAGTTTCACTGAAGATGCTAAGGTGAGATTACAGTAAACCCTGCTTTGAACAATTGTTTTTTATTAGAGAAGAAACAAATAATTCTTGATATTTTTCACACCGTGAAGATAAAGATGTGCACTTCTTAAGAGACCATGCAATTTTAATTTTACTAGTCACATATTCGAAGCTTATCATCAAACATAATGTGGTTCTTCCTAACTGAGGTATATGAATAATCTCTCCTAGAACAAATGATTGCTACAGGTGATGTATGAAGATGCAAGTCAAGTTGTAGCCGAAGCAGTCGGCAGTATTCGAACTGTAGCATCTTTCTGCGCAGAGAAGAGAGTAATTACGATGTACAGCAAAAAATGCCAAGCTACAATGAAACAGGGAATTAGAAGTGGAATGGTTGGAGGCCTCGGATTCAGTTTCTCAAACTTAATGTTGTATCTCACATATGCTCTTTGTTTCTATGTTGGTGCATTGTTTGTACATGACGGCAAATCAACCTTTAAAGATGTTTTCAGAGTAAGATGCACGCATTTGACATGTGAGGTTGTTTTATTCAGTGACTTGACAAATGGGCCTGGTTGTTTGCAGGTTTATTTTGCTTTGGTTTTCACAGCTTTTGGAATTTCCCAAACAAGTGCAATGGCATCAGATTCAACAAAAGCTCAAGAGTCCACAACATCCATACTAGCTGTCATAGACAGGAGGTCCAAAATTGACCCAACTAGTGATGAAGGCATAAAGCTAGAGAAAGTTGATGGCAACATAGATTTCAACCATGTGAGCTTCAAGTACCCATCCCGCCCAGATGTTCAAGTATTCAGTGACTTTACTCTGGGCATTCCCTCCGGAAAGGTACAGTTAACTTGATACTTGCAATTTTTTTAATTCATCGCAAAAAAGGAAGAAAAGTCTAACTGAACCTAGTTTACTGCCTGATATGGCGATTAGTGATCACACTCCACCACGTAATCAACGACTGAGATAATTTAGTACAAGTGGATAACCATAGTGACTTCTTTTGCCTTGTTTTAATAATATAATTACTGTGCTAAATGTTTTACAAGAGTGTTGCAGCAATCTTGAACTGCTTTGTTTCAGCATGACTGACAGGAGGAACATGAAGTGCTACAGAATGTATATACAGTTTTTTGCATACCCCAAGTGTTAGAATGCTGAACCCATAGCAAAAATTTCACGAGAATATTAGATATGCGAAACTAATTTCTATGTAACGAAATTCCGTCGAGTTTATTATTTTCTCCACAGTTGCAGTGACAGGTTTGCAACTGTTTGTCATTTGCAGACTACTGCACTTGTTGGAGAGAGTGGCAGTGGCAAGTCCACAGTAATTGCTTTGCTAGAGCGATTCTATGATCCAGACTCTGGCACAATCTCACTAGATGGAACAGAACTCAAAAACTTAACACTGAGTTGGTTAAGAGACCAGATGGGGCTGGTAAGCCAAGAACCAGTGCTTTTCAATGACACGATTCGTGCCAACATAGCATATGGAAAGCGCGGAGAAGCAACTGAAGAAGAGATTATCACTGTCGCCAAGGCGGCCAACGCTCATGAGTTCATATCGAGCTTGCCTCAGGGATACAACACCAACGTCGGTGAGAGGGGAACACAACTATCTGGTGGGCAAAAACAACGGGTAGCTATTGCAAGGGCAATCTTGAAGGACCCTAGAGTACTTCTGCTAGACGAGGCAACAAGTGCCCTGGACGCTGAATCAGAGCGTATTGTTCAAGATGCATTGGACAAGGTGATGGTAAGCAGGACCACCATTGTTGTAGCACACCGTCTGTCCACGATCAAAGGGGCAGATACAATCGCAGTCATCAAAGATGGTTCGGTTGCCGAGAAGGGGAAGCATGAATCGCTCATGGGCATCAAGGGTGGAGTCTATGCATCGCTGGTCGAGCTACACTCAAAGGCGTCAGCGTCATAAAAGGGTGTGTGCAGATTTACATTGTTCAGATCTTTTTCACAACTAGTAGAAGATGAAAACTGTATTGTGTATTTTGTATTAGAAGTCGTGCGATGTAAAATGTACGGAAATTTTAAGCCAATCACCTGTATTTCTTGTTTTGGCTTGGCCTAAGACATTAGAGGTAATATTGCCTCAGCATAGCATCTGTTCTAGTTGTTCTAGCTACTGCCGAGTGCCGATGTATGCATTATAATAGAACAAAAAACACATCACTCTAGTGCATCAACATGTATGAACAGGGATAGCCTAGGAAATGGTGAACATCAACTATCTAAATTCCACTATCAGAATTCTGAAATTGACGACGTGGGGTATGTGAAGAGTAGAACGGAGTAACCTTCGATACTGCGAGGTCTCCCACGTGTCCTTCTGGAACATCCAACGCCAAGCTAGCCGCGGCGCACCGACTCTGCCGGCGAACCCGTCATTGCTGCCCTCAGGGAGTCGCCGCCGGCCGCCGGCCGCCGGAGATGGATTCGCCGCCGCCGCCGACGGAACTGCGAGCGCGTTATTTCCCGCCCTTGTAATCCACAGTTCGTTGTCCGCGCCGTCTGAAAAGCTGGATCAAGGGCCTCGATTGCTTGAGAGGGCGTTTGGATGCAACGAACTTATTTTAGTCTGACCAAAAATAATTTTTTTATAAGAGGCTAAAGTTTCAAGCACCCTTACTAAAGAGGGGTTAAAACTAATAAAAAAAAGGATAGCCCGGTGCATGTAGCTTCCGCTTGCGCAGGGTCCGGGGAAGGGTCCGACCACTTTGAGTCTACGGTTAAAACTAATCTTGAGACTAAATTTTTTTAGTAGGGTACCCCTACTAAAATGTGGATTAGTCTTCTCTTCTCATTTAACTCCTCTCCTTTAACACATGCGAGTTCTGGATTGAAGGGTTTGGACGATAATAAATGCTCATTAATTTGATTTTAGTCTCTTTAATATTTGGATCCAAGTATGAGTGAGGCTAGCAAGTTTTAGTCTCAATACTTTTAGTCATAAAACTAAAATGTATCCAAGCGCCCTCTGAGCTCACTCGTGTCGTCGTCAGTCACGCCAGATGGACCTGGGCCAGCAAGAGAGAGAGAACGTCTGTTTTTTTGTTTTCTTTTTTTCTCATTTCGTATTTTTCTTTTCGGCCAGTTTAATTTTAATTTGGGAAAAAAATCAAGAAAACAAAGAATGTTAATGAATTAAAAAATGTTCATGAATTCAAAAAATATTCCTGAAATAAAAAAATGTTCGTGAATTCTGAAAACTTCATGAATTTAACAAACCGCTAATTTAAAAGAATCAGGAATTAAAAAATTGTTCTTGAATTCAAAAAAGGTTAATGGATTCGACAAAATGTTTGCAAATTCAAAAATTGTCATAAATTCCAAAAAAGTGAAGACGCAAATATTTTATGGAAAATATGAACATTATTTGAAATTCAAACTTTTTTATTTTTTCAATTCTTAATATTTTAAATTTCGATTTTTTTAAAAAAATTGAGCAGTTTTTTAAAAAGCAATTTTTTTTTAATATTTTTGAAATTTAAAAAAATAAAAAGGAAAGGAAAAAGAATAAATAAAGATAAAACACACATGAAAAAAAATCCTTTCCTTGGGGCCTTCGGGGCAGCGAGGTAAGGGTGCTTCAAATCGATTCAAGTGTTCAACGACGTTGATTGCGGCTCCAAGGTGTTAGTCCTTAGGAGCATGTGCGGTCATTCGGTGGTATAGGGACCTCGGTATAATTTTCATTATGTTGAAGATTTTTTACCTCCCATGAACTTTATTATAGATTCGGACCTTTCTTCATAAAAGAAATATCAACAGATTAAGAAGGTAGAGAACAATGCAAGACAGAGGAGAAATAACAACAGAAAAAGGAGAACGACCTGCGGGACAGAGTATGATTAATGCATGACCAATCAGATATAAAATCACTTAAAAGGGAACTAGGCATTCAGTGTTGCTAGGAATATTTCTAGTCACCATCATTGGAACCACTACTGTACACTAGAAATCTCGTTCTTTGTTGAGACTTGAGAATAAAGGTGGCGAGACTGTCCTTTAATTTGTTCTCTCTTTGACTCACATGCAACGTCGTCAAGCTCCATCATAAGCAGCGTATATATTTTGTCTTGTGCTATATGCCCACTACCTAGCGTAAGATTACAATTTTTCACTTTATACATTCCATCATGGGGAGTTCATATAATTAATATTTTCCTCAAACAAGTTACTTTTGTGATTTGCATAAAGTTACTTTTATGACTTGCGTACATTTATCGATACCTCAAAAGAGCAGGGGAGCTGCTCCATTTTTTGGATATAAACAAAGAACTGTCCATTTAATTAAGGAAAATAATGTGAAACCCAGATATGAAGAGAATAAGATCGCCACCAGCTGACAGGGAAACTGAGACCACATAGAAACGCATTCCCAACCCAAACAATGAATACCGAGAAGCACAAAAGCCCTCCACACTTCTGAACACAACAAACTTTTGCTGGGCTCGTATACAACAGGTGGTCATACATCCGGCCTCTATATTGATTGAAGGAAGATAAGATGAAACCTTGGATGTAAACTAACACATGAATACTTACTTATTCATGCTTTTTTTATGAAAGAAACTTTCAATTTATTCATCATCTGTCATGGCAGTACAAAGAACATCATAAATAACAAAATTTTTACTTTTCCACAAATAAATGAGCTAAGCAGACTAAACCATTAATGATGGGAGCTCTTTTACGGTGATTGAAGAGTTACGACTCGTAATTTCGTGTAACTCCACCTCTGAATTTTTCTAGCCGTTAGATCTAGGAAAATCATTTAAATATTTACTTTTTTATAGAAAGGGTATAATAGTCTCTGTAATTTTTTGGCCGACCTGATTCTCTCATTTTCCGTTTTTCCTCCAATCACCGTAAAAGAGCTCCACCGCCTAGGTTTGTGCCTGCAGCCGGCTCCTCACTCCCCGGCGGTCGGGACTGGGATCCGGTGGTCTCCTGGAACCGCGAGAGGGTCAGGGATTGTGACTTTGACGTAGACATGTTCTAGCCGGAGGCCGACTCGTCGCACAAGCATCGTCGTATCTCGCCGCCCCTATGACGACAACGGCGGCGGCGGCGGCTGATGGCTTCAGCTGGGGAGGACGACGACGAGGACCTGGCCCACGTTCGCATCATTCGCGGGAACCTCCACCTGAACAAGGCCTCGTCGTCGTGCACTACCGTCCTCACACGCTCGATCTTGCGTCTGCCCCCCATATCACACGGAGGATGATGATCAAGGATGAGGATGCAATGCTACTTCTCGCACTACCACTCTGGTGAGTCAACTCGTGATCTGCTTCCTTCAGATTCCAATTTGGAACGCTGATTACTATCATGCATATGCGGTTATAATTTGAAAACTAGAACAAGACAACAGCATGACTTGCTCTTTTTTCCAATCACGTACTTGAATGGGTTCTCAATATGTTATTGAATTGTGAGTACAGAGACTCCAAAATTGTCATTTTAGTGCAGCTATTTTCAGATCTGATTGTTCTGAACAAGTAGTGATGCTGTAATGTTCGTGAATATGCTTACAAGTTCACTATGACATGAAGAGAAAATGTATGTCCAGTTCAATGCTCGCGCTATCTGACTGTTGCTTCTCGACAGAAACCATTAAACTTCTGTGAGCAGTTTGCAGATTCTTCATTGATGGTATTGGTATACTATTAAACTTCAGAGGTGAAGGAAAATGTGTGGTTTGAGGCTTGTTCTCGCGGCACAAAATTGAAGTCAAAGACTACCCCTTCACAAAATTGCAAGCAGGTTGATTGGTAGCTGAATTATGTTTGAATGGAGGCAAAATTAATCGTCTAATGCACTGTGAGAAAGGTGGATATTCAATTGTTGGCATTTATGCTTGCAGGTCTTGTTCTGCCATAAACAGCAGACGTGGTATACAAGTAAGCACCAAAGAAGCTTCTTCAGATGTTAAAATATTTGTTATCTAGACTAAATTTCTGTTTTTTGACGTGGATAAAATAATAGTAATATCGCCCCATGAATATGATTTCACCACAAAGAATTGAGATTACAAAAGGTGGAACTACCATGGAGCAATGAAGAAACCAATATTGCTTTGCAAGCAGATGGAGCTTTTAGAGTAATTATATTTCTTTGTTGTGTAGGACATGATGGCAGCAAACTTGATGTTAAATGCATTTTGTTGACAAGAAAAATCCTGTAGTTTCTTTGTCGCGACATCAGTTACTTTGTGTGTAATACAGTACATTTTAATTTGAATTGCATGCATGATTGTTTTAGACTGTTTCCGTATGTGAGATTGTTGGATTACTTGTGTTGCATCTTTCACCTGCCAGTCAATTTTTTTATTGGTGTGAATGTGGCAGCGAACTCCTCAAACACTACCACCATCGATGTATTGCTTCGTCATCAAATAGTAGCATGATGTGCCGAGAAACTAAAATGGAGAACTTCGAAGCATGCACTCAGGATCTACATGGAACAGAAGAACCTAATCGATATGGCCATATAGGTTGTGTATCTGGTACTGTATTAGAGAGAATGGACGGATTAATTTCCTCATGTACTCAAATATTTGTCAAATATATATGTTGATGTAGTTTTTAGTGACCAACATGTTTAGCTTCTTGCATAATTAACGATGTCATACAAGTCACTATCGTACTTAAATACACATGGATTTTATGCAATATATGAGCAACTCTGATGTTGTACAACTCAATAACTATCCGATCTTAGTGGCAATGGCGGAGCTACAGCAAGGCCGTATGGGCCATGGCCCACCCAATATTTTGAAATTTATACACTACTTTGTTTACTGTTGGGCCTTATAACTCCGGCCCACATGCTATTTCTTCCATTTTGGCCCGCCCAGCCTGCCCAGAGTTGGCCTTCAAGCTCCACCACTGCTTAGTGGTCACAACATGCCGGAATGACCCATAGTGCTGGAAGGGACCAGGCGAACGATAGTGATAGTAGTAGGATAGGAGTAGGACGACTCATGCTAGTAGATATTTGACCACATGACGCGTGGAGCAGATGACCCCCAATGGTAGTTACATGTCGGGACTACCTATAAAGGTAGTTATGGTCCAAATGACCTGTAGTGCAGTTATGGATCTGGACAACCCATACTGTTAGTTATGAGTTAGTGCTAGTTGTGGGTCCGGACAACCCATACTGTTAGTTCTGGGTTTGGATGACCAGTAGTGCTAGTTGTGGGTCCGGACTATCCATTGTGCATGCTAGTTGCTGGACCGGGTGACCCATAGTGGTGCTTTTGGACCCAAACACCCCGCTCCCCTAGTGCCAATCATGTGCTCGGTCTACCCATACTGGTAGTTATGGGTTTGGATGACCAATAGTGCTAGTTGTGAGTCCAGACTATTCATTGTGCATGCTAGTTGCCGGACGGGGTGACCCATAGTGGTGCTTTTGGACCCCGAACACCCCATAGTGTTAATCATGTGTGCGGTCTACCCATACTGGTAGTTATAGGTTTGGATGGTTTATAGTGCTAGTTGTGGGGTGGAACAATCCCATAGTTCTAGCCGTGGGTCCGGAACACCCGTAATGTTAGTATTTTGTCGAGACAACATGTAGTATTAGTCAAGGGACCAAATGACCAGTTGTGCTAGTTGTATGTCAAGATTATCTGGTATGGTAGTTGTGGGTTTGGATGACCTGTTGAGTGACCCATAGTGCTAGTTGTGGGCCCAAAAGTCAGACTTAAGTCGTTTAGGCTCATAAGTACCACTACAGGTCATCCGAGCCCACCAATACCACTCGTTCCCCTCTGTTATCTAGGCCACCAATACCGCTACTAATTACTCTAGATCATCCGAGCAAACAAATACCGGTACCGATCACTAGTCACTCTGATCGTCCATGCAAACAAATATCACGTCCATGCAAACAAATACCACTACGAATCATCGTGGATTGTCAGGGCCCACGCATACCATTAAGAATCACTTTGAGTCGTTCGGGCTCACAAGCCGTAGTTGTCCGAGGTCAAAAGTATTGCTCTTAGTCGAAGCTCACAAGTACCGCTCTGAGTCGTTTAGGCTCACAAATACGGATCTTGCTCGTTCAGGCTCACAAGTACCGACTTTAGTAGTTCGGGTCCGCAAATACCATTTTGAGTTGTATATACTTTATTAGGTGATTTTATTTGTTGACAACAAATCGCAGGTGATATCGTTTTTTGAAGGATATTTCAGGTGATACCTACAAAATTACTGGTACACCTTTAGCCCACACGAGCAAGAAAAAAAGGACTAATCTGCACGCTATCATGTTCCAGTTCCAACCTCTCCGTAACTCACGCACCCCACCTCTCCTGAAATCCCTCGATTAGGAGTCGTTCCCCCTAACCACCACGACACTTGCATCTCGCAAAAATAAAAATAAAAGAAAGAATCACTCCCTCTCTCCCTCGATCCCATCTCTCGTGACTGCGTAGATGGCGGCAGCGGCGGTGGCGCGAGGATCTGAGGCGACGATCCGGTCGAAGGAATCTGCCGCCGGCGGGAGCGGCGGCCTGGAGGTGAACGAGCTCAGCAGAGGTAAACCGCGTACCATATGAAGGAGTTCCTGCCTATGTACAATGCCTTCACACTGGTAAGTCTGTCGTCCTCTTCCTTCCCGTCTCGTCTTACCACGGTACGAGGTTTTATGCGATTCTTCAAAACATGACCAGGCTGTTGTGTTGCTTCTGCTGAAACAAAAGAATAGTAAATTAGTAATGATCACATCAGCAGCAGATTTACATGTGCAAACCGAACAACTTATGAAAGTTGTGGCCCTGATTGTTAGGATTTTTCCTCCTCTTTTGAGTACATGCAAGATGGCATCTACTTTGGCTAAATGACAAAACAATGCCAAAGTTCCTGGCACCAAATGTTTTTATAGCCAAATAGTGAATGCATGTTCGTCCTCACTGGGTTTGAGTTTTATTGTTGTTCTTATATAGCATTACTTGAATTTGTCATCATGGTTGTGCAGGATGCCACATTTGAAGGGTCAAATTTACAGTAGGCAAAAATAAACTCAATCTAAACCAAGGTCTTAGCACTGCAACACAAATAATTGTGAAAAATTTCTATAGGTTAAGAATAGATATGTAACTCAGTCAAAAACAAGGAGTAGGGTTAGCTTTAATATCTTTGTTTCATCAGTCTAAATAACAAACAATTGTTCTGACACACATCCATTGATCGTGAGATGGAAACATGCCCAACTCAAGTAGGTGTACCTCATTTAATTTAGTATCACTCAGGGTCAATCTTGAACTTGCTACAAGGGTGTAAGATGTAGGCAAAACTCGTTTCTATGGATAACCTGTTTCAGAAATTGACCTTGTTTCTGTCAAACATTAAAACACAAGATTGATGCTGAAAGTAACTCAAGAAAAACTTATAAAATTGATGTTGAAATAAAATGGCGGAAAGGCCCACGCGGAGGTGTGAAAACTTCATCGACTTTATTTGGGTTTTCTCAATTCCTTCATATTTCTGCTGCTTGGCAAATTTTCTGTTGTTATAATTGTACAGGCAAAGCTTAAAAGTACTTTGTAGCTGCAAGCTGTTAGATGCAAAAAGAATACTTGTACCGCGTGCTAGCTAGGTGAGCACCTAAGCATGCTGCAGGACGATTTCATCAACCCGGGGAGCCTGGAGTGCGTCCAGAGGGCGAACAAGATGGCAAGAAAGTACTAGGGCATCTCCTTACCTACCCGTTTGCCGTCCTTATATAGTTATATTACCACATAGAGCAGCAAAAAAATCTGCAATTGCATAGTTGCAGTCTCTGCGATGGTAGATGTTGCTTCTGTCTAGATATGGATGCACTTTCGGCATTGCAAGCTTATTTTGTATTGATGGTTCTGTTCTTACTGTATGAGATGCAAATATGTAACAATATCCTTGACAAGGCATTTGTTATTTGGTTGTTCTTGTCATGGACATGTATGTATAACTAACCAGAAATCTACTTGACGAGAGAAGGATGGAACTTGACAAATAATGGAATTAATCTGATGGCATGAAAAATAGATAAAAAGAACTCTCATCTTTGGGAGAACAAAACCTCACTAAAGGATAACCCTAAGTAATGACCCGAGCAAGACACAAGACAAAACTCTTGTAGAACTCATTTCTAGTGCAGTTGGTAGTGTAATTTCCTCCCTTTTAATTTTGAGAAGGGCATTAAGCACCAGCATTTATTACTCATCTTCAAATTAGCATTTTCAAGAAACCATGTACTCCCTCCGTTCCTTTTTAGTCTGCATATAAGATTTGGTCAAAGTCAAACTTCGTTAACTTTGACTAAGTTTATAGAAAAAAACATCGAGATTCACAGTATGATATCAATATTGTTAGATGCATCATGAAATTAATTTTCATACCATATAGCATTAGTATTGTAGATGTTGATATTTCTTCCTACAAAGTTGGTCATACTCAAAGTTTGACTTTGAGCAAATCTTATATGTAGACTAAAAGGAAACAGAGGGAGTACTTGGATAGAGACATTCGAAGTCAGATGTCTGCACCTTTTTTACGTGAAATTAAGGAGCTTCATTGCATGATTGAGATCCGGTTACATTCAGCTAAGAAGCCGCTAACTAAGAAGGGTGGACAAGAGTCCAGCCAAATGTCTGGTACTGAAAGATTAGTCGCATGTTTCGCGCAAAGATCAAACGAACAATTGGCTTCTCTTAAGACATGCTGGATCGAGAAGGAAACGAAGTTTGCAGCTCTATTGCATGATTGAGATCCGGTTACATTCATCTAAGAAGCTGCTAACTAAGAAGGGTGGACAAGAGTCCAGCCAAACGTCTCATACTGAAAGATTAGTCGCATGTTTTGTGCAAAGATCAACCGAACAATTGGCTTCTCTTAAGACATGATGGATCGAGAAGGAAATGAAGTTTGCAGCTCTTGTTTTGATTTCATCAAAGATAGGCTTCACAATCGATCTAGGACTGATGCGAGTTCCAGAGGTTCGCTACCTCCAAGCAGTCCACCTCCATTACCACATGCGAGAAGCCCCTCGGTTGGGCAAATATCACTCCCTCTCGCAATGCTAGAGTTTCGTCATTGAAGGGGTCAGTTACACCGGCGATTGGCTTGCTCCATGCGCCAATGAAGGAGAGGTGTGAGCGAGCAACTCCTCCTGCGCCTCCCACCTGGAGCTGTGTGTCGAGAGCGCCATCCGTGTTGATTTTGATCCACCCGGGCTGGGGTGGACTCCGGTTCTGAACCCCCATGTTGCGTCGCTGGGTCGTAGGTAGATCTGGTAGAGCCAGGTCCAGATGCCTGCACCTAGTTTCAGCAACTTAGGGTCAGTTTGGTTGGCACCCTGGCCATCTCGTGCCTGGCCACAAACTCGCCTGGAACCTTCCTGGTGTTTGTTTGGTTAACGTCCTGAACGATCGAACATGTGCCTGGCTGGAGCAAACCTGGAATCGTCGTTAGCCTGAGCCAACTGTGGCATCACCATTAGCCTGGCCCAGGCCATCCGTTCTGGATGCCTGGTGCATGCCTGGTGCTGCCTGCCTATAGATTATAATATTAAAATAATTGGCTGGGCTGATGGGCTCCTGTTACGGCATATCTCTCTTAAGGTAGTTTTGGTGATTGATGACAACATGTTTGCGGACTAATCTTGTGAGTTGAATTATTCTCAGATTCTCCCCTGGCACGAGACGCTTTCTTCCCCTCGGAGTGTATTTCAAGACGGTGTAGCTCTTTCGTTTCTTTTTAGGTGGACTAGTTGCGTAGAGGGCACCGTACTATCAAGAGGGGGTCCGCTGGAGTTTTGCTTGGGTGGAATCATCACGTACACACCAGCTTCTCACCCTCTGAGCTTTTCTTGTCCATTGAAGAGATCTCTCCTCTCTTTCTTGTTCTGTCTGGGTCTATGCGGCAGTACCGCACACCCAGCGGTAATACCGCTGAGAAGCCACAAGCGGCAGTACCGCTTCGCAGCGGTAGTACCGCTGTGGCTCCATAGCAGTAGTACCGCTGGGGGCCTGGCACATCTGCCGTGTCCTCAGCATATTTGAGAGACCCCTTCTCTCTCGCGCGCGCGCCCAGCGGTAGTACCGCACTGCCTGTGGTACTACGGCCGAAGGGTCACAAGCGGCAGTATCGCTCCACAGCGGTACTACCGCCCTTGACCCCACTACCGTAGTACCGCTGGGTAGTCTGGCTCCTACTGCCTCAATTCGAGAGGTCTTTTTCTCATGTCGGGTTTTGCAGCACTAGTCACGGTTGTAGTGGCGGTAGTACCGTTCCAGGAGCGGTAGTACCGCCCTACCACCGTGGTAGTACCGCATTTGGGTCCGTTCCCTACTAAGTCTCCTCAGCGCGGCAGTACCGCTGGTTGGCGCGGCAGTACCATCGCCTGGTGGTAGTACCGCCCCCTCTCAGCGGTAGTACCGCCCTGTGCGGGGCTGGTTGGTGGGGGGCAACGGGATTGTTGCCCCCACTATAAAAGGGAGTCCTCTTCTTCCTTCTCACTTACCTCTTCCTCCCCAAGCTCCATTTATTGCTCAAGCTCCATTAAATACTCCAAGCTTCATTTCCGCCCGATCTATCTCTCTAGCCAATCAAATTTGTTGATTTGCTCGGGAGTGGTTGAGAAGGCCCCGATCTACACTTCCACCAAGGGATTTTCGATTCCCGCACTCATCCCTAGCGGATCTTGTTACTCTTGGGTGTTTGAGCACCCTAGACGGTTGAGGTCACCTCGGAGCCATATTCCATTGTGGTGAAGCTTCGTGGTCTTGTTGGGAGCCTCCGATTAAGTTGAGGAGATTGCCCCAACCGTGTTTGTAAAGGTTCGGTCGCCGCCTTCAAGGGCACCAATAGTGGAATCACGGCATCTCGCATTGTGTGAGGGCGTGAGGAGAATACGCTGGCCCTAGTGGCTTCTTGGGGAGCATTGTGCCTCCACACCACTCCAACGGAGACGTACTTCCCCTCAAAAAGAAGGAACTTCGGTAACACATCCTCGTCTCCACCGGATCCACTCTTGGTTATCTCTTACCTTTACTTGTGCAAGATCTTTATTGTTTCTACCCTTGCTTGCTTGTATGCTTGTTGTTATTGCATCATATAGGTTGCTCACCTAGTTGCACATCTAGACAACCTACTTTGATGCAAAGTTTAATATTGGTAAAGAAACGCTAAAAATTGGTAGTTGCCTATTCACCCCCCCCCCTCTAGTCAACCATATCGATCCTTTCAATTGGTATCAGAGCCTCGTCTCTTTATTAAGGACTTTGCCCTCCAAAGAGTATGGTTGATACCGTAGACGGTGTGAAGGAACACTCTGGTGTGAATCTGATCTCGTCTACGGGAGATGGGGGAACTTCGGTGTCTCGTGAGGAGTTCAATGTGGCCTTGGAGACATTGAAAACCTCCATGACGACCAAAGTTGAAAGCATGTTTACTAAATTTCTCGAGGGGCTTCAACTTTCCACCGCACCGTTGAAAGTGGGTGATCCCGCCAACAAGGTGTTGGATGCTATCCCCGATAAGGGGGAAGCTAGTAGTGAAAAGGCTCCTTCTTCTAGTGGCAAGAATGGCACCGACATCTTTGCCCATGTGGAACCATCACTTGTTTATGGTGGACCGGTTCCTTCCACTCATTTGAATCATGCCGGTCCTCCCCCTAAGATTGTGAAAAATGAGGATTTTGATTCTTGGGTTTACCGCTTTAAATGTCATTTAAATCATGTGAACACTAACCTTTGGAGAATCATTGAAGAAGGTTTCTATCCACATGATCCAAGAAACTTCACTCCTCGAGAAGCCGTGGACAATCAATTCAATGAGAATGCTCTCTTCATCATTCAAGATGCAATTCCACCCGAAGACCTACCTCATCTTCGTCCCTTCGCCTTGACCAAAGATGCATGGCATTATGTCGTGTCTCTCTATCGGGGAAGCACAAGCATTCAACGGTCCAACTATGAAGTGGTACAAGATGAGGCTGATGAGTTTGCAATGAAGGAAGATGAAGAACCTCGTGAGCTTTATCGGAGAGTAACCAAACTCGCGGTCTCACTACGAGATCACGGGAGAAAGGACACAGATGACAATTGGATCAAGCGCAAATTCCTCAAGGCAATGATGCCCTACCACAAGGCCATGTCCTCCGTCATTCGTCAAAGACCGGACTTCCACACTTTGACCTCAAGCGAAGTGTTGGATGAGTTTGTGGCCATGAACATTTTGGACAAGACCGCCGACAATGCAGTGCTCCGTTCTCAACGGGCAAAGAAGCCTAACCTTGCATTGAAGGCCAAGCTCACCGTGGAATAAGAAGAAGAGGAAGAAGAGGAGAGCAACCCCGAAGATACGAAGTATGCATATAATGAACACATGGCACTTGCTTCAAGGCAATTTTGGAGCAAGAAAAACTCGAGGCCCAACTTTAGCAAAAACAACTCTAGTGGCACAAGGGGCAAGCAACGTGTAAGAACTTGCTACAATTGCGGCAACGTGAGTCATTTCGTTGCGGAATGCCCGTATGAGAAGAGGGAAGACAATGGTGGCAAAATCATCCGAAAGGACAAGGCCAAGTCGTTCCCCAACAAGAACAACTTCACCAAGAAGACTCCTCCAAGGCTTTGGTTGTGCAAGAAGAGTACAATGAGGATGATGACGATGATGAAGATGATGAGTCGGTTGCCATGGCCTCCGTTGCCATTGCAACAACGTCACGGGTGTCTTTCTTCGACTCACCCAACGAGAGCATCACCGCCAAGTGCCTCATGGCTAAAGCCACCAACAAGGTAACCTCCAACATCAAAACTACCATCATTAATCATCCTTCCCCAATGGATAGCATTAATAAACTTGAGGGAGCTAATGTGGAGGCTAACGAGTTTGAGGCGTTTATGGGCAAACTCAAGGGAAAATCCAAGAAGCACTTTGTTGCTCTCTTGGAACAACTTGGTGAGGCCAATGACATGATCGAGGCTCATGAAGACACCATCTCTAAGATGGAAGGGCATAGTCGTGACTATGCCGATGAGATTTTGGATCTTTCCAATGCTCTTGAGGAAGAGCGTGGTCTTCGTTTGGCTCTTGAGGAGTCACACAACGTTGATCATGCTAAGTTAAAGAAAGATTATGATCATGCCCTCATTGTTTCTCGTGTGCTAAATTCCGAGAAGGCCAAACTCGAGGTTGATCTTGCTAGACTCAAAGAGGAGTTTGATATACTTGACAAGGCCCACAAGGCCTTGAAGGGCATTCACGCTAGTCTCAAGGAGTCTCATGATCAACTCCAAGTGAAGCTAACTAAGGAGAAAGCAACTTTTCCTCATATGGTTTTAATTGATAATGCAAATGCTACTAACCCGTGTTGTGAGCATATACATCTTGTTGAGGAAAATGCTAAGTTGAAGGAGCAACTTGAGAGAGGTCTTGCGACTTGCATACAAGGCAAGAAGAACCTCAACGATCTCTTGATCAACCAAAAGGGAGGTGTGGCCAAGGAAGGGGTTGGGTACGTGCCCGACTCCAAGAACAAGAAGAAGAATGACAAGACCAAACGACCTCCTACCCTCATGCAAACCTTTGTGAGGGAGGGAGAGAGTGCCCCCGAGGAGAAGAAGAAGAACAGTGTCAAGAAGGGCATTGTCACCCTTCCCAACAAAGCCGGCGATTTTAATCCTTCTTATGTGTTATGTCGTGCAAGTGATGGGCATGTTTATGCCAAATTTGTTGGTTCTCTTCATGAGTATATTGAATGGTCTATTTGGGTTCCTAAGACCCTTGTTACTAACATCAAAGGAACCATCACAAAATGGGTACCTAAAACCAAGCATTGATCTCTTGTAGGTGTTTGCTTTCGGTGGTGGATCATGGTTGCTCGATAGCGGAGCTACAAATCATATGACCGGAAGCAAGGACTTGGTGGTGGACGTGCACAAAGTTCCATCTATGCCCACCAATGTCGAGTGGGGTGACGCCTCATCCTCTAAGGTATTGGGACTTGGCAAGGTGGTCATCTCTCATGATCTCACGATCGAGAAGGTCATGCTTGTTGAGTCCCTTGCATACAATTTACTTTCCGTTCGTCAACTTGCAATCATGGGCTTTGCCACTTTCTTTGATATTGATACCGTGGCCCTCTTGTGGAGCAAGACTCTTAAAGTAGCCTTTGTTGGGCATGTCGAGAACGGTTTATATATGATTAACTTTTCGGAGCGACCCACTAAGACCGTGACATGCCTAATGGCCAAAGTTGATGTGGGATGGCTTTGGCATCGCCGTTTAGCCCATGTCAATATGAGATCTTTGCAAAGTCTTCTCAAGGGGGACCATTTCCATGGACTAACGGATGTTAGTTTTGTTAAAGATCGTGCTTGCAGTGCCTGTATCGAAGGAAAGCTACATGAGAAGGCTCACCCTCCCACGACTATCATTTATTCAAAGAGGCCCTTGGAGCTCCTTCACATGGATCTTTTTAGGCCCCCATCCTTCGATAGTCTTGGAGGTAGGAAGTATTGCTTGGTGATTGTGGATGACTACTCAAGGTACACATGGGTGTATTTCTTCAAGAGGAAGAGCGAGACCCAACAAACCGTCATTGACTTTGCAAATGAAGCACAACGTCAACACAATGCAAAGATCTTGACAATAAGAAGTGACAACGACACCGAGTTCAAGAACTACACCTTGGATGAATTTCTTAGTGATGAGGGAATCAAGCATCAATATTCCGCACCATACACCCCTCAACAAAACGGTATTGCGGAGAGGAAGAACCGGACGTTGATGGATGCGGCAAGGACCATGATGGCGGAGTTCAAGTCTCCATACAACTTTTGGGCCAAAGCCATCAACACCGCGTGTCATGCATCCAATCGGCTCTACCTCCGCAAGGGCTTGAACAAGACCCCATATGAGATACTCACCGGCAACAAGCCCAACCTCAAGTACTTTCGGGTATTCGGGTGTAAGTGTTTCATTCTCAAGAAAGGTGTTCGGTTGTCTAAATTTGAGGCTAGAGCTTATGAGGGCATATTTGTTGGTTATGCTACAAACTCTCATGCTTACCGTGTCCTCAATAAATCCACGAGACTTATTGAGAAGACGTGTAACGTGGAGTTTGATGAGAATAACGGCTCCCAAGTGGAGCAAAGTGGCACTTGTGATGTAGGTGATGAAATTCCTCCTCAAGCCATAAGAAGAATGGGTGTTGGTTTCATCCTACCCATTGAGGAACTCCTTGTGACCGAAGGAGAAGGACAATGCTCCACTCAAGTGGAGCCATCACCAACCCAAGGCCCACACGCTTCCGAAGAACAAAGTGAAGGCCCTCAACCTCATGAACAAGACCAAGGGAAAGATCATACTCAAGATGGTGTTAACACACCAAGTGATGCCCAAGGTCAAGTTCTCTCCCCCGAGCAAGTTCAAGATCAAGAACAAGTTCATGACGGCGCTCAAGATGATCAAGTAACCGCTCCTCAACTCACCACCGAGGAGGAATTAGAGCGTCGTGCCGCCAAGGTTGCTTCCAAGCTCTCCACCAAGGATCATCTCATGACGAATGTGCTTGGAAGCTTAAGAAAGGGGGTAAGCACTCGTAGACAATTAGCAAATTATTGTGAGCATCACGCGTTTGTCTCTTGTGTGGAACCCCACAAGGTCTATGATGCGCTAGAAGATCCGGATTGGCTCAATGCCATGCACGAAGAACTCAACAACTTCGAGCGCAACAAAGTGTGGAGATTGGTGCCAAGGCCAACGGGGAACCATAATGTCATTGGAACCAAGTGGATATTCAAGAACAAGCAAGATGCTCATGGGATTATCATTCGCAACAAGGCTCGTTTGGTAGCACAAGGCTACTCCCAAGTCGAGGGTATCGACTACGGTGAAACCTTTGCTCCCGTTGCTTGTCTTGAATCCATTCGCATGTTGATTGCATATGCTTCTCATCATAACTTTAAGTTACAACAAATGGATTTGAAGAGTGCTTTTCTTAATGGTCCCATTAATGAATTGGTTTACGTCAAGCAACCCCCCGGGTTCGAGGATCCCTACTTTCCCGATCATGTGTATCAACTCGATAAGGCACTCTATGGCCTTAAACAAGCCCCACGTGCGTGGTATGACCACCTTACTGAGTTGTTACAAGACCGTGGTTTTGAAGTTGGGCTAATCGACCCCACTCTTTTTACTAAGAATGTCAAAGGGGAGTTGTTTGTGTGCCAACTATATGTTGATGATATTATCTTTGGTTCTCCTAACAAAGCTTTCAATGAGGAATTTGCCGCTCTCATGACCTCAAAGTTCGAGATGTCCTCCATGGGAGAGTTGAAGTTCTTTCTAGGGTTCGAAGTGAAGCAAAGAAGAGAAGGAACCTTCATTAATCAATCCAAATACACCCAAGACATGCTCAAGAGATTCAAGCTAAGTGACGTCAAGCCGGCCTCCACTCCAATGCCCACCAAGTGCCAACTTGACTTAGATCCCAATGGTAAAGTGGTGGATCAAAAGGTATATCGTTCCATGATTGGTTCCTTGCTTTACCTTTGTGCATCTAGACCGGACATCATGTTGAGTGTGGGAATTTGTGCACGGTTTCAAGCCGCACCTAAGGAAAGTCACTTTGTGGCGGTCAAACGAATCTTTCGATATTTGGCTCATACCCCAAACTTTGGCTTATGGTACCCAAGAGGATCAAACTTCAAGCTTGTAGGGTACTCAGATTCCGATTGGGCGGGAGACAAAGTGGATAGGAAGTCCACTTCCGGAGGGTGCCAATTCCTTGGTTGCTCTTTGGTAAGTTGGTCTTCCAAAAAGCAAAGTTGTGTGTCTCTCTCGTCCACTGAGGCGGAGTATGTTGCCGGCGGTAGTTGTTGTGCACAACTTCTATGGATGAGGCAAACTTTAAAGGATTACGGTGTCACTCGTGACAAAGTGCCTCTTTGGTGTGACAATGAAAGTGCCATCAAGATTTCTCTCAACCCAGTGCAACACTTCAAGACGAAGCATATTGAGATTCGGTATCACTTCATCCGGGATCACATTAGGCGAGGAGAGATCGAGCTCAACTATGTCAACACTCATGACAACCTTGTAGATATCTTCACGAAGCCCTTGGATGAAGCAAGATTTCGCGAGTTAAGGCATGAGCTAAATATCATTGATTCGAGCAATGTTGCTTGAACCCGCGCACACCCTATCATGCTCAACTTGTTGTCTAGTTTAGGTGTAGGCATGGACATAGGGGGAGTGTTGTTCTCTCACTGAACTCTCTCTCCCCCCATTATGCATAAATTGATCAAGTCTTTCACTTTAGCCATTGTTGATGGCACTTGTGCTTAAAAGATGAGTTTTCGTCATGGGCCCAAGGTTAAAATCTTCGCGGTGCCATACCTTTTGACTCAAACATAGGTGGCCTCGGCCACCGCCCTCTTGTGAAGAGGTGTGTCTTGGTCGTTTGCTGGTGTGTTTGCCGTTGTTTTGTCGTTTCGTCGAGCTAAAGCCGTGTCTGTTTAGTTGCCGTGGCATGCTGGGCGGTACTACCGCTGGTGGTGCGTGGTACTACCGCTTATAAGCGGTACTACCGCCCCCCAGCGCGGTACTACCGCTGAGGGACGGGACAAGGGGGTTAAGTCGGGGCAGGGGGAGGTTTCTTCTCCCCCATACCCATTCACTTCGCCCCTCTTGTCTCTTCCTCTCTCCAGCCTCCTCTCGCCGCAGGAGGGCTCCGGCGGATCTCTGTCTCCGGGGCGTCCCTCTCCATTTCCCTTGGTGGAGTCGATCCCCACCTCGTCCTCTTGCCATGGATGCCGGTATTGCCCCCGTTCTATCTTTCGTTTTGTTTCCTTTTTAGTTCTTGTTTCTTAGGGGCAATGGTGGTTGCATCTTTAGATTTTTGGCGAAATCTAGGCATGAGTTGGTTGGAGAAGGCAACTAGACTTTCTAGATTAGAGTTTGGTAGGATATTTTTGAATTTGGTAGGCCAGTAGTGCCGGATCTGACCATGGTAGTAGGAAACCACTGTTTCACCGCCTCGTGCTATGAAACTGCTGTTTATCCGCCTCAAGCCGTACTACCGCTTGACCTAGAGCGGTACTACCGCTCCCTTTGGGGCGGTACTACCGCTTGGGGCGGTACTACCGCGGGCAGGTCACGGTACTACCGCTGCATGCCAATTTCCATCATTCTCCTGCCTTACCTTGATCTTTTTGTTGTGTTTGTTGGCTTATGCTCGTTCTTTCTGGTTGTTTCGCGTTGTTCTTGTGTTTGGCTCCAGGTGATGACCGTTTCGAGCAGCAAGGTCGCCGTATCAACCCCGGGCGTGCCACATCAAAACGCTACCGCACCTTAGAGCCTGCCGGTGGTTCCTCGAGCACCCAACCGCCTCCAGCAAGTGCTTCTGCAAGTGTTCCTCCACCTCCTCAGCAATCAAAGCGAGCCACCAATAAGCCAAAAGGGAAGACTGTGACTGAGATGACCAACAAGGAGTTTTGGGAGAAGCGTTGCCGCAACCCCTATGCGGTGGACCAAGAACCCACTTTGGTCAACCGCCCGTTCTGGAACCGTTTTCAGTTTGCCATCTACTTTGATGTGATCAAGGCCAAGAAGAATCTTTTTGTTGATGTTCGCTCCATTGACACTGATGTTATGGAGAAGGATCCGGAGTACTTTGGCGAAGCTCTTCAGATGTGCACTCAGCTAAACATTCTCAGGATCATGCAATTCAATAAGGATTTCGATGCGGATTTGGTGGCTCAATTCTATGCCACCGTCCACCTTGGGACGGATGTCGATAGGACTCTGACATGGATGACCAATGGCAAGCTGCTTTCTGTCAAGTGGAAGGCTTTCATGGAGTTACTTGATGTGGTGGATACCGGGCTTGAGACTCCTGTCGGTTTCCGTCCTCACCGCAATGCTACATCCACCCACAAGCAAGCTCTTTGGCCCTACTGCATTGTGAAGGTTCACCTAGTCACTCAGAAGAAGACCTATGAGCTGTCTCCGTATCTGGACATTCTTCATCGCATATTCTGTGAGACTCTCTTCCCTCGGATCAGGAATCTGGATATGGTCCACTCTTACCTCGTGGACATGCTCCTTTTCTGTCAGCATGAGAAGGAAGCAAGCACTGGAGAGAGCCTGGATATCTCTCATGTCATGTGGTCTGAACTTCTATCTGCCGTGTCTGAGCGCAAGTGTCCTATCTATGGTCCATTCATCATGAGGCTCATTGAGAGGGCCTGGGCACAGACTTATCCCAGAGTGCTGCTAGAGACTGGAGACTTGGTGTCTCATGAGATCAAGCGTCTGAGGAAGAAGGACAACTGGACAGCGCCTCACACAGGGGGTCCATCTGCTACTGCTGCCACAGGGGGTCCGTCTGCTGATGCTGCTGCTGCTGCTGCCATGGGGACCGAGGGTGAGGCTGCTACTGATGATCATGAGGAGAACTTTGGCCCCTCTAGTGCAGAACTGTCGTGGGCACAGAAGCTTAAGCGCAAGATGAAGAAGCTTTTCTGCATGGAGTCTCATGGTCAGTACATGACTCATGTGGCGGAGAAGCATGCCAGGACGCGCCACAAGGAGCTCATGCGTCAGATGGGAGCAACTGTTGTCAGTGGGTCTGAGGGTCAGATCACTGAAGAGGAGGACTGGATTCATCAGAATTGCCACTGGACCGACTCTGATGCCGAGCAGTTTTCGACTCACGATGAAGATGCAGAGATGTGATGTTCGAGACCTTCCCCTCCCATCACCTAGAGTCGTAGTGTCACTCTATGCCCTTTTTGGTGTCTCGCTGCCAAAGGGGGAGAGAGTGTAGGGATTTGCTTCTTGTGTCGTGCTTTGAGTCGTCTTGTGTTTTCTTGTGTGTTCCTTCTTTGGTTTGGTTTGGTGTGAGACCTAAGTCCTAGTCATATGGTGTAAGACATATGCTCCCTTTCGCTACCTTATTACTTATGTCACTTCAGAGTACTGTAGTTTATATTGAGATGCATGCTTGTCCTGTTTATTCTCTTCTCTCATATATCTTGTGCTTAGTGTTGTTGGACTATAAAATATAGGGGGAGTGTTGATCCGAATGTGTGTGTCGTGCCTTATCTTGGTGCACACATTTTGGGGGAGCCCGTCTATATTTTGTAGTTCTTAGTTTTATTTGTTTTAATTCTTTTCCTTGCGCAAATCCCTTGTTGTCATCAGTCCACCAAAAAGGGGGAGATTGTTACGGCATATCTCTCTCAAGGTAGTTTTGGTGATTGATGACAACATGTTTGCGGACTAATCTTGTGAGTTGAATTATTCTCAGATTCTCCCCTGGCACGAGACGCTTTCTTCCCCTCGGAGTGTATTTCAAGACGGTGTAGCTCTTTCGTTTCTTTTTAGGTGGACTAGTTGCGTAGAGGGCACCGTACTATCAAGAGGGGGTCCGCTGGGGTTTTGCTTGGGTGGAATCATCACGTACACACCAGCTTCTCACCCTCTGAGCTTTTCTTGTCCATTGAAGAGATCTCTCCTCTCTTTCTTGTTCTGTTTGGGTCTATGCGGCAGTACCGCACACCCAACGGTAATACCGCTGAGAAGCCACAAGCGGCAGTACCGCTTCGCAGCGGTAGTACCGCTGTGGCTCCATAGCAGTAGTACCGCTGGGGGCCTGGCACATCTGCCGTGTCCTCAGCATATTTGAGAGATCCCTTCTCTCTCGCGCGTGCGCCCAGCGGTAGTACCGCACTGCCTGTGGTACTACGGCCGAAGGGTCACAAGCGGCAGTATCGCTCCACAGCGGTACTACCGCCCTTGACCCCACTACCGTAGTACCGCTGGGTAGTCTGGCTCCTACTGCCTCAATTCGAGAGGTCTTTTTCTCATGTCGGGTTTTGCAGCACTAGTCACGGTTGTAGTGGCGGTAGTACCGTTCCAGGAGCGGTAGTACCGCCCTACCACCGCGGTAGTACCGCATTTGGGTCCGTTCCCTACTAAGTCTCCTCAGCGCGGCAGTACCGCTGGTTGGCGCGGCAGTACCGTCGCCTGGTGGTAGTACCGCCCCCTCTCAGCGGTAGTACCGCCCTGTGCGGGGCTGGTTGGTGGGGGGCAACGGGATTGTTGCCCCCACTATAAAAGGGAGTCCTCTTCTTCCTTCTCACTTACCTCTTCCTCCCCAAGCTCCATTTATTGCTCAAGCTCCATTAAATACTCCAAGCTTCATTTCCGCCCGATCTATCTCTCTAGCCAATCAAATTTGTTGATTTGCTCGGGAGTGGTTGAGAAGGCCCCGATCTACACTTCCACCAAGGGATTTTCGATTCCCGCACTCATCCCTAGCGGATCTTGTTACTCTTGGGTGTTTGAGCACCCTAGACGGTTGAGGTCACCTCGGAGCCATATTCCATTGTGGTGAAGCTTCGTGGTCTTGTTGGGAGCCTCCGATTAAGTTGTGGAGATTGCCCCAACCGTGTTTGTAAAGGTTTGG
The DNA here is from genome assembly GCF_002162155.2 of Triticum dicoccoides. Lineage (NCBI taxonomy): Eukaryota > Viridiplantae > Streptophyta > Magnoliopsida > Poales > Poaceae > Triticum > Triticum dicoccoides. Next base: position 490,492,357 of record NC_041384.1, on the reverse strand, counting down.
TCGCCGCCTTCAAGGGCACCAATAGTGGAATCATGGCATCTCGCATTGTGTGAGGGCGTGAGGAGAATACGGTGGCCCTAGTGGCTTCTTGGGGAGCATTGTGCCTCCACACCGCTCCAACTGAAATGTACTTCCCCTCAAAAGGAAGGAACTTCGGTAACACATCCTCGTCTCCACCGGATCCACTCTTGGTTATCTCTTACCTTTACTTGTGCAAGCTCTTTATTGTTTCTACCCTTGCTTGCTTGTATGCTTGTTGTTATTGCATCATATAGGTTGCTCACCTAGTTACACATCTAGACAACCTACTTTGATGCAAAGTTTAATATTGGTAAAGAAAAGCTAAAAATTGGTAGTTGCCTATTCACCCCCCCTCTAGTCAACCATATCGATCCTTTCAGCTCCACGCTTGTATAGATTCTTAGCCTTATAATATTCTCTCTAATACTTTTTCAGGCCAGGCTACCAACCAAACATCCCACTTCCAGGCCAGCCTGCCCAGGCACAAAACACATATTCTCCAGGCTCAACTCAGGCACCGAATTTCTCTAGGCAAAGTGGCCAGGACACGAACCAAACATGCCCTTAATAATAAGGTTTCGACGAATACATTGGACTCTACCACAAGCAACACAAACTGGACTAGCAGACCAAGTTAGAGGCATTCATGTGGACTGACCACGGCACATAGCAAGTGGCAGGTGAGAAAACTCTAGAGTTGCTCCTTGGCAGCGCCCCCTGCTGCTCTAGCTCGCTGATGATGCCTTGCACGATCTAACCAACCAAGGGAACCCAACGTCAAAATGAGACCGCTTCCAGGTGCACCTAACTATCAGCAATGCTAAGCAAATCTGCAAAATCCAAGCTTGCGGAACTCCCTCGATTGCGTGGAATCAAAGATCAGCCACACCTTGTCGAAGTCCTGCGTAACAGAAAATCACAATCAAAAATCTATAACTCAGTTATTACATATTAGCCATATTATTCAGATGCAAAGCTCTTGACATTAGGTCATCAGGTACGACCATGAAGAAAATAACATATAAGGCAAAGAAGAAATGCAATACCATACCCATACCCTCTGAAAAACAGTTATGATCAAAGTCATCCATGAACACTTTATGGCAATCATCATCATGAGATTCCTACAGAGAATAACAGTTATGATGCTATATTATTTATGAATCGCATGCAAAACTAAACAAGGAAAAAGGGTACCTTTCGACCAATACAACAAGTAAAAGCATTGCTCCTACAAAGGGAAACATTGACTACATTTGTGCGCTCAATACTTAGTGGCTCAGTACCAGAGTGATCATTACAACTAGCAAGTGAAATCCAATGAATTGTAGCATGTTCAGTATTACCTACTGAATGAAATATGTAATTGAAATCACCGGGACAAGCTCCTTAATGAGAAGGGGGGAAGATACCTTTTTACTCCGGCGAGCTTCAGGTGAGCTCCTCCACTGGTCCTAATCCATTTTCCTGATCCACACAAGCAAATAAAAAGAATGTCAACAACTCCTCCACTGCATTATAGGACATTAAGTTGTACTAGTAACAACAATGAGAAGTTTGTGAATAAATATACCAAATTTTATAAGGTTGTTAACAAAGCACATTTTCTATCTGTGTGAACATCATAATTATACTAAATCCCATAGTGATTAAATATCTGAATGTATTTGTGACGCCCGGATGATTAGGCTACAATAATTCCACGCTAATGATGCCACATCACCTCGGTTACTGTTACTAATCTCGCGATGGTTCAAAAACAGTTCGAATTCAAATTTAAAATCGAGTCAAACAATTAAAGTTTTCAAAAGTCAAAACTAAAATGTGCTTAATGTGGCAAATAAATCATGGATATTATTGGTGGAGTAACAACATCTTTATAAAATATTTAAATACCCTAAAGTGATTAAAACAACATCAAAACAATTAGTTATACTCCTAATATATTTTACCAAATACTAAACTATTTTTATTCTGAGGTAAAACTTCTTAGAATAGTGGATTAATTTGACACACTATTTTTAGAGCTATTTTCATATTTTACTAAACCAAAAATATAGTGCAACTAAAATAAAACAGAAAGAAAATGAGAAAACAACAACAAAAGGAAAATAAAAGCCCCACCCCTCGCTGGGCCTCGGCCCAGCTGGCCACGGGGCTAGCCAGGCTGCCCAGCCGGCCCACTTGGCCCGCCCCCCCCCACTCACTCCCTTATCCCCTCGCAACCGGAAACCCTAGCCCGATCCACCACCACTCCCCCTCGCCTCCTCCCCTGATTCCCCCTGGATCGGGATCGACACCTCCACTCT
>NC_041384.1:490466083-490489686 GCF_002162155.2 Triticum dicoccoides | reverse complement strand
CCTGGATCGGGATCGACCCCTCCACTCTCCCCTCACGCCTCGCTCCTCTCGCTCCCTCCCGATCCGGATCGGGGCGCAACGGCGCCCCCTCGCCGCCGCTCCGCTAAGGCCGCCGCCCCTCCCGGACTCCTCCGCGCCCCTCCTCTCACCTCCCTCGACTGGATCGGGGCAGCGCCCCGCTGCCCACCTCGGCGGGCGCCTCCCATCCCCGCCACCAGGCTGGCGCCCCTCGCCGAGTCCACCCCATCGCCAGACCATGCCGGCAGGGTCCCGCCGGCGCACACTGAACCCGGCCGCAGCCGCTCCCAGCGAGTCGCCCCGCTCCGACGCCCTCCAACGCCGGCAGGCCGCCGGCCACGACCACCACGACCCGTTCCGGCCTCCCCAAGCTCCTCTACTGCTCGATGTGAGCACCTCGCATATCCCCCCCATGATGCCGCTGCTGCTCTTACTTCCTGTTACTGCTGCTCATGCTTAGCTACTGCTGCTCATGCTTAGCTACTGCTGCTCCTGCCGTTGTGTTGTCGTTGTCGCTGCGTCGTCCCCTTGTTGCTGGTGCGCCACCGCGCCTTGGCTCCCCTGCCGCCCGCGGGCCTGCTCGTTGCGGCCCCGCACTCCGTTTCCCTCCCACGCCGGCCGGCCACTGGCCTCGCCACGCCCGTGGCTGCCCCCCCTGCCTGTCGATCTGGGCGCTCGCCCAGTCGGGCGCCGATGCCCAGCGCCCGCACCCGCGGCAACCGCACGCCCGTTAGCCCCCAGGGCCCTATGACAAAGGGGGCCCGCCCCCAGAACGTTAAAAAAAGTATATAAAAATAAATAAAACAATAATTAAAATAAAAACAAATTTAATTAATTAATTAATTAATTAATCAAATTAAGTTTATGAACCTTAATTAATTAATCTAATTAACCTGTTAGCTTAATTAAACAGTGATTAGTTTAACTAAACCCTAATTAACCTAAGAGAGTATGACAGGTGGGTCCCACTAGACCCACACGTAAGTTTGACTTAGTCAACTCTGTTGACTGCTGACGTCAGCATGACATCATGCTGACATCACAAATCCATTTTTCGAATTAATTAAATAATTAATTAAATTCTAGAAATTAATAAAATCTTTAGAAAATCATATCTTTTAATCCGTAACTCGGATTAAATTATTTTCAACATGAAAGTTGCTCAGAACGACGAGACGAATCCGGATACGCAGCCCGTTCGTCCGCCACGCACCCCTAACCTATCGAACCCGCAACTTTCCCCCTCCGGCTCCTCTGCCCGAAAACACGAAACACCGGGGATATTTTCCCGAATGTTTCCCCCCCTTAACCGGTACCACCTCATACCACGCTAGGGCACGCCTAGCATCGTTACTTGTCTTGTCATGCATCGATATGCATCTGTTTACATGGTATTCATTGTTTATTCCCCCCTCTTCTCTCCGGTAGACTACGAGACCGACGCTGCTGCTGCCCAGTTCGACTACGGAGTTGACGACCCCTCTCTCTTGCCAGAGCAACCAGGCAAGCCCCCCCCCCCTTGATCACCAGATATCGCCTATTCTACTCTATACTGCTTGCATTAGAGTAGTGTAGCATGTTACTACTTTTTGTTATACCTATCCTGATGCATAGCCTGTCCTTGTTACTACTGTTGATACCTTTACCCGTAATCCTAAATACTTAGTATAGGATGCTAGTTTATCATCATTGGCCCTACATTCTTGTCAGTCTGCCTTGCTATACTATTGGGCCGTGATCACTCGGGAGGTGATCACGGGTATATACTATACATACATACATACTATACAGATGGTGACTAAAGTCGGGTCCGCTCGAAGAGTACCCGCGAGTGATTCACGGATTGGGGGCTGAAAGGACCTTTGTCCCGACGGCCCTCTGTGTGGATCTTTGTGGCGGAGCGACAGGGCAGGTTGAGACCGCCTAGGAGAGAGGTGGGCCTGGCCCTGTTCGGCGTTCGCGGATACTTAACACGCTTAACGAGATCTTGGTATTTGATCTGAGTTGGCTACGAGCCTATACGCACTAACCATCTACGCGGGAGTAGTTATGGGTATCCCGACGTCGTGGTATCAGCCGAAGCACTTCAGACGTCAGCGACGGAGCGGCGCGCGCCGAATTGGACTGGAACGCCACTAGGCTAGGTCTGCTTTCGGCCGCCCACGCAACGTGCAGGTGTGCTCAGGGCGATGGGCCCAGACCCCTGCGCGCTTAGGTTTAGACCGGCGTGCTGGCCTCTCTGTTTTGCCTAGGTGGGGCTGCGACGTGTTGATCTTCCGAGGCCGGGCATGACCCAGGAAAGTGTGTCCGGCCAAATGGGATCAAGCGTGCTGGGTAAGTTGGTGCACCCCTGCAGGGAAGTTAATCTATTCGAATAGCCGTGATCTTCGGTAACAGGACGACTTGGAGTTGTACCTTGACCTTATGACAACTAGAACCGGATACTTAATAAAATACACCCTTCCAAGTTCCACAGACAACCCGGTGATCGCTTTTCCACAGGGCGACGAGAGGAGGATCACCGGGTAGGTTTATGCTACTGGAGATGCTACTTGGAGATGCTACTTGGAGGACTTCAATCTACTCTCTTCTACATGCTGCAAGACGGAGGCTGCCAGAAGCGTAGTCTTCGACAGGATTAGCTATCCCACTCTTATTCTGGCATTCTGCAGTTCAGTCCACCGATATGGCCCTTTACACATATACCCTTGCATATGTAGTGTAGCTCCTTGCTTGCGAGTACTTTGGATGAGTACTCACGGTTGCTTTTCTCCCTCTTTTCCCTTTTCCCTTCTACCTGGTTGTCGCAACCAGATGCTGGAGCCCTGGAGCCAGACGCCACCGTCGACGACGACCCCTACTACACCGGAGGTGCCTACTTCTACGTGCAGCCCGCTGACGACGACCAGGAGTAGTTAGGAGGATCCCAGGCAGGAGGCCTGCGCCTCTTTCGATCTGTATCCCAGTTTGTGCTAGCCATCTTATGGAAACTTATTTAACTTATGTCTGTACTCAGATATTGTCGCTTCCGCTGACTCGTCTATGATCGAGCACTTGTATTCGAGCCCTCGAGGCCCCTGGCTTGTATTATGATGCTTGTATGACTTATTTATGTTTTAGAGTTGTGTTGTGATATCTTCCCGTGAGTCCCTGATCTTGATCGTACACATTTGCGTGCATGATTAGTGTACGATTGAATCGGGGGCGTCACAAGTTGGTATCAGAGCCGACTGCCTGTAGGAATCCTCTTTCCAACTCCTTGGCCAAAGTTGAGTCTAGTCATTGCAAAACTTTTACTAACTTGGCTGTGTGCCTTACGGGCCCACGTCGCCATTGGATGGTATTAGGATCTTTTACTCCTCGTCTATACTCTGGGACTCTGATCTCTCTTCTATTCGGGTTAAATGATTTTCAAAAATCTAACTTTAGGTTCTCGAAAACGCTTTCTCCCGGAGAGCCCCTTCAGTCTAGATGATCGCCGACTGCACATGAAGATTTCAAAGTTACTTTCCGATACTCTTTCGGGACTGCCCATTGCTTTTGCAATTCACTACCATCGAAATATCCCTATGAATAAATTCATACACCGTTCTTACTTAGTCCCCACTTGTTCTTTTATTACAAGACGCCCCGAAATACTCGTTGTTGTTCTTAGAATACTTATGCCTACTGCCTTGCAGTTTCTTACCACCTGAATACCCATACGGATAATTTCTCGCACTTATCCAGAATCCGCTCATCCCCAGTTGATTCATGTATTTCACAAAAGTCTTCGAAATGCCATTCGATCTTCCGAAAATCCCGAGCAGCCTATTGCTCTTGAAATTCTTGCTTGCTTGCATTATGGTTAATCCCATAAGTCTCGTAATCAGATTGACATTCCTTGTCATTATCATTTGGGTCTGTTGATTCAATATGTTGTGAATGCTCGCAATCCTCAATCAGGTCCTAGAATTCATCCCTTCGGCTCAGACGTCATTTTGGACATGAGTTGGTTATCAACCAATTAAATTGTCGTCGGTTGTATCCCTAAGTCTATTCAACTATTCTATCCTTAACCAGAGCATTTGCTTCTGATCCCTTGAATTGGAAATCATAAATCCTTTGCGATTGAGCTTTGAATTAGTCAATTGTTCTATCATATGATATCCTTGCATTCTTTCTTCTTCTGGTTGAGTACCGATGCTCACATCAGATCCCTTATGGACCACCAGATCCTTTGTTGGATTTTATCTGACAACGCCCTTCATATTCAATAACCTTGTGAGCCTTTTTTCGGATACATAATGCCTTTAGTAAAATGTATCCTCTGCTTTCTCAACCTTGCTCTGCCTTCGAGTTTGAGCTAATTACTCCTAAAGATTGTGGTATATGTTTCTAAGATGCTCCGATGGGTTGAACATATACCTTCCTTAATTTTTGTGAACCCAAAAGTCTTCATGGGTCATAACCTTCTGGTAATCCGTCAGTTAAACTTTCAAACTCTAATCATTCTTAACTGAGAGAAGTGAATGGAAGGTTATGCATTATGGAAGTGGGAGTTGACCTTGAACTTTGTGTTCATGCCCATGGACACGATGTAGATCTTATCATTAAAGCTTCTCTTAAATTAATTATTCCCTTGGTATAAGTACATCTTATATCTGGGATCTGGCCTTTTGCAATCGTGGTTCCGACCATGATCTCCTTTAAATACCATTTCTCGTGCAAGTTTAAGCACTTGTCTTCTACAGAGTAATACCCCAGTCCAACCTCTACTTTGATTTGTCGTCGAGTATTACCCCTTGGTATCTCAAGAATATCATGGGGCTGCATAACTTATTATGGGTTCTTCATCAACTACTATTTCTCACAGATTCCAATTTTCTCGGGTTCTGGGTTGTCGTCAATCGAGAACAACGATTCCACATTTTGGTTCGATAACCCTAAGTAATTTTCATTGCTTATGATTTTATTAATCCTTTAAGTCTTTCCTAGCCTGATCGGCTAAATTTTAAACCGTACTACCTGGTCCTCCTTTTCGGAGCACAATTTTCGATGATGAGCTAAACCTACGTCGATCTTCCTCGTCATATCAGTTCGCCTTGAACAACAAACTTGATTTCAAGTTTGTGTCCTACACATGGTTCCAATAACCTTCCGCATCATTATTCCTTTGACTTGATGTCGTCACTGATGGATTACATCTTCATGAAATCTCTCGACAAATGTGTCGTGATTATCATCAACCTTATGAGCTCTTCCAGGATATCAATGGAGTTCATGATGAGAAATACCATCCTTGCCCCTGATGATTTGTGTTACCTTTGACCACTTATTTGCCTTCCGTTCAACACAAAATTGTTCGTGTTTTGAGTTATACCTTGAGATCCCTACTATCCAGCATTTGTTCTTCCTTACCTTGGAGTATTACCATCTTTTAATATCAAGGATGTGGTGGGGATTGCTCCACCTCTTAAGAAATTCTTGGTATAGTGATACTTCTCACCATCACCATTCTTTCTTGGTCCTCGGTTGATTCCAACCGGGGTACCAACAAGTGAACTATGCTGTTTGGATTCTGTACTTCTAGCAACCCTATTGCTTTGAAGTTAATGGTCAACCGTTCCTTCTTAGACTATTGATTGTTGAATCACCATTCTGACATTGGTCGTGCAGCCCAACCCATATTTCGGGCGCACCTTTCAACCAATGTTTAATTGTGTATGTTGTCCTCGAGCATGCTTCATTATATCATTTGATCGGACAAATGCTATCTCCTTATCCACATAATTGAGGAGATGCATCTTTTTGGGTACCTCGTTGAATTATCGTTGAGTCCGTCAGCCACTTCCTCATCCTCTCCTTGGTTTAATGATGAACTCTGGTTTCGGAACTTGCTTCCATAGTTCATTTCCTGAGAATCTTGAAATGTCTTTTCGTCTATTTGTGTTGCACCTTTTCTTCTCGGACATCCTGAGTCTGAGGTATCATGACACCAACCGGATCTGAATCTCGATCAGATATGATGGTTGGGACAACTTTTCAAGAGTTATAACATTGGTCCCTATATGCCCCGGTAAGGTGATGTCATGCCTAACACACCGGACCAGAGGACTTAGTGTTATAGTTTCCTTTGTAACAAGGTTAATCATTTTTCCATGAGGAAACTAAATGCCTGTTTAATGAGTTTATCCTGATGGATCCTTTGTGTATCCAAAATCCGATTTTGCTTGAAGACCATGTCAATGCTATCTCGAAGCATATCTGTGGTACTCCAATTTTCAACAAGAACATTTAAAGCCCAATGCTAAATGTTTCTTGATAAATTATCCAAACACCGTTGTATGGGTAATGTCAGGAAAATTTCTCTTCCCTTTCCTAAAGGGGTTTTCTACGTTATATCCCGTCATGAATATCATGCGTTGCTTGCCCTTGGGAAGGATATACCCCCTGATATATGTGTTTAAACACATTTTCCTTTTCATTGTTCTGTTTAATCTGATAATCTTATTTTCCTTTCCATTGGTTGGTTTAACCTTTCTTGTGATCTATATAATCTAAGTAGTATTATTCTCCTGCTTATGTAAACACCTCGGTGTACAACTCTGTCAGTAAGACCCTGTTACTATTGTTGATGACATTTCAGTAACCACCGATGGACGAGAACTTTGCCTATTGGTCCGCCTCATTTCAACGAGCAGGAAAATGGTTCTCCTTGTCCCTCGCCTTGGTACCGATGTAGTTGCTGACATATAACTGACAGGCTAACCTCTGACATGCCTTACTTGCATGATCGTGCAAGACATCACCGCCTTCCTACTTTTAACCCACATGGTGGGCCCATAACCCACAGTTCCACAGGATCGAAACCTGACTCTCCTGTACAACCTGATGTCAAAGTTATTCCTCGTGCTTGACTTTGTATGTAATTCACGGGCCACTTGCCTGTTGATCTATTCTGGTATCGGACACAATACTTATTCCCGTTGCTCTGAACCCCTTTCGCACTCTGCTTCAGGCAATGAATGATTGCCTATCCGCTTGAAACTTTTTATTACACCGTCTTACTTTGCTCTCGATGTGTGTCATTTGTTCAACTCGAGAGATACTCATATGTTCATTCTTGGGATACCCCCAGATGAATTTCCCTTATAACATCCTATCATTGTAGAGCTGCCCCGTACCTATTCGTAAGTACGATGGAGTTCCTGAAGAAAGCACGCCGACTTCATCATGTTGACCTAAAGCAGAGAAATAAAGACATCAATATATTGGACCGGCCTCTTCGAGAAGAGCAACCAAGACTGAGAAGACCCGTTAGAATTTCGTAACCTGAATTTTCCCGTTAGTCCCCCTCTTAAATCTCGGGACGAGATTTCTTGTAGTGGAGGAGAATTGTGACGCCCGGATGATTAGGCTACAATAATTCCATGCTAATGATGCCACATCACCTCGGTTACTGTTACTAATCTCGCGATGGTTCAAAAACGGTTCGAATTCAAATTTAAAATCGAGTCAAACAATTAAAGTTTTCAAAAGTCAAAACTAAAATGTGCTTAATGTGGCAAATAAATCATGGATATTATTGGTGGAGTAACAACATCTTTATAAAATATTTAAATACCCTAAAGTGATTAAAACAACATCAAAACAATTAGTTATACTCCTAATATATTTTACCAAATACTAAACTATTTTTATTCTGAGGTAAAACTTCTTAGAATAGTGGATTAATTTGACACACTATTTTTAGAGCTATTTTCATATTTTACTAAACCAAAAATATAGTGCAACTAAAATAAAACAGAAAGAAAATGAGAAAACAACAACAAAAGGAAAATAAAAGCCCCACCCCTCGCTGGGCCTCGGCCCAGCTGGCCACGGGGCTAGCCAGGCCGCCCAGCCGGCCCACTTGGCCCGCCCCCCCTCACTCACTCCCTTATCCCCTCGCAACCGGAAACCCTAGCCCGATCCACCACCACTCCCCCTCGCCTCCTCCCCCGATTCCCCCTGGATCGGGATCGACCCCTCCACTCTCCCCTCACGCCTTGCTCCTCTCGCTCCCTCCCGATCCGGATCGGGGCGCAACGGCGCCCCCTCGCCGCCGCTCCGCTAAGGCCGCTGCCCCTCCCGGACTCCTCCGCGCCCCTCCTCTCACCTCCCTCGACTGGATCGGGGCAGCGCCCCGCTGCCCACCTCGGCAGGCGCCTCCCATCCCCGCCACCAGGCTGGCGCCCCTCGCCGAGTCCACCCCATCGCCGGACCATGCCGGCAGGGTCCCGCCGGCGCGCACTGAACCCGGCCGCAGCCGCTCCCAGCGAGTCGCCCCGCTCCGACTCCCTCCAACGCCGGCAGGCCGCCGGCCACGACCACCACGACCCGTTCCGGCCTCCCCAAGCTCCTCTACTGCTCGATGTGAGCACCTCGCATATCCCCCCCATGATGCCGCTGCTGCTCTTACTTCCTGTTACTGCTGCTCATGCTTAGCTACTGCTGCTCCTGCCGTTGCGTTGCCGTTGTCGTTGCGTCGTCCCCTTGTTGCTGGTGCGCCACCGCGCCCCGGCTCCCCTACCGCCCGCGGGCCTGCTCGTTGCGGCCCCGCACTCCGTTTCCCTCCCACGCCGGCCGGCCACGGGCCTCGCCACGCCCGTGGCTGCCCCCCCTGCCTGTCGATCTGGGCGCTCGCCCAGTCGGGCGCCGATGCCCAGCGCCCGCACCCGCGGCAACCGCACGCCCGTTAGCCCCCAGGGCCCTATGACAAAGGGGGCCCACCCCCAGAACGTTAAAAAAAGTATATAAAAATAAATAAAACAATAATTAAAATAAAAATAAATTTAATTAATTAATTAATTAAATTAAATTAATTAAGTTAATTAACCTCAATTAATTAATCTAATTAACCTGTTAGCTTAATTAAACAGTGATTAGTTTAACTAAACCCTAATTAACCTAACAGAGTATGACAGGTGGGTCCCACTGGACCCACGCGTAAGTTTGACTTAGTCAACTCTGTTGACTGCTGACGTTAGCATGACATCATGCTGACATCACAATTCCATTTTTTGAATTAATTAAATTCCAGAAATTAATAAAATCTTTAGAAAATCATATCTTTTAATCCGTAACTCGGATTAAATTATTTTCAACATGAAAGTTGCTCAGAACGACGAGACGAATCCGGACACGCAGTCCGTTCGTCCGCCACGCACCCCTAACCTATCGAACCCGCAACTTTCCCCCTCCGGCTCCTCTGCCCGAAAACACGAAACACCGGGGATATTTTCCCGAATGTTTCCCCCCCTTAACCGGTACCACCTCATACCACGCTAGGGCACGCCTAGCATCGTTACTTGTCTTGTCATGCATCGATATGCATCTGTTTACATGGTATTCATTGTTTATTCCCCCCTCTTCTCTTCGGTAGACTACGAGACCGACGCTGCTGCTGCCCAGTTCGACTACGGAGTTGACGACCCCTCTCTCTTGCCAGAGCAACCAGGCAAGCCCCCCCCCCTTGATCACCAGATATCGCCTATTCTACTCTATACTGCTTGCATTAGAGTAGTGTAGCATGTTACTACTTTTTGTTATACCTATCCTGATGCATAGCCTGTCCTTGTTACTACTGTTGATACCTTTACCCGTAATCCTAAATACTTAGTATAGGATGCTAGTTTATCATCATTGGCCCTACATGCTTGTCAGTCTGCCTTGCTATACTATTGGGCCGTGATCACTCGGGAGGTGATCACGGGTATATACTATACATACATACATACTATACAGATGGTGACTAAAGTCGGGTCCGCTCGAAGAGTACCCGCGAGTGATTCACGGATTGGGGGCTGAAAGGACCTTTGTCCCGACGGCCCTCTGTGTGGATCTTTGTGGCGGAGCGACAGGGCAGGTTGAGACCGCCTAGGAGAGAGGTGGGCCTGGCCCTGTTCGGCGTTCGCGGATACTTAACACGCTTAACGAGATCTTGGTATTTGATCTGAGTTGGCTACGAGCCTATACGCACTAACCATCTACGCGGGAGTAGTTATGGGTATCCCGACGTCGTGGTATCAGCCGAAGCACTTCAGACGTCAGCGACGGAGCGGCGCGCGCCGAATTGGACTGGAACGCCACTAGGCTAGGTCTGCTTTCGGCCGCCCACGCAACATGCAGGTGTGCTCAGGGCGATGGGCCCAGACCCCTGCGCGCTTAGGTTTAGACCGGCGTGCTGGCCTCTCTGTTTTGCCTAGGTGGGGCTGCGACGTGTTGATCTTCCGAGGCCGGGCATGACCCAGGAAAGTGTGTCCGGCCAAATGGGATCAAGCGTGCTGGGTAAGTTGGTGCACCCCTGCAGGGAAGTTAATCTATTCGAATAGCCGTGATCTTCGGTAACAGGACGACTTGGAGTTGTACCTTGACCTTATGACAACTAGAACCGGATACTTAATAAAACACACCCTTCCAAGTTCCACAGACAACCCGGTGATCGCTTTTCCACAGGGCGACGAGAGGAGGATCACCGGGTAGGTTTATGCTACTGGAGATGCTACTTGGAGATGCTACTTGGAGGACTTCAATCTACTCTCTTCTACATGCTGCAAGACGGAGGCTGCCAGAAGCGTAGTCTTCGACAGGATTAGCTATCCCCCTCTTATTCTGGCATTCTGCAGTTCAGTCCACCGATATGGCCCTTTACACATATACCCTTGCATATGTAGTGTAGCTCCTTGCTTGCGAGTACTTTGGATGAGTACTCACGGTTGCTTTTCTCCCTCTTTTCCCCTTTCCCTTCTACCTGGTTGTCGCAACCAGATGCTGGAGCCCTGGAGCCAGACGCCACCGTCGACGACGACCCCTACTACACCGGAGGTGCCTACTTCTACGTGCAGCCCGCTGACGACGACCAGGAGTAGTTAGGAGGATCCCAGGCAGGAGGCCTGCGCCTCTTTCGATCTGTATCCCAGTTTGTGCTAGCCATCTTATGGCAACTTGTTTAACTTATGTCTGTACTCAGATATTGTCGCTTCCGCTGACTCGTCTATGATCGAGCACTTGTATTCGAGCCCTCGAGGCCCCTGGCTTGTATTATGATGCTTGTATGACTTATTTATGTTTTAGAGTTGTGTTGTGATATCTTCCCGTGAGTCCCTGATCTTGATCGTACACATTTGCGTGCATGATTAGTGTACGATTGAATCGGGGGCGTCACAGTATTTTAACAAATTCTATAGTTGTCAACAAATTCCAAGAGAACTTGAAATTTCTGAACCTTCCACTTTCAGTCGATGATGGGCTGGCTCGTTGAAAAAAAACAGGAATGCAAGCATAACCTTGACTAGACTGGATCCTGAATATCTTGTACAACTATGAGTAAAAGCAAACTAAACATCACCAGTTTCCTACTGAAAGTTTAAACTTATGTATGTCAGAGTGGCTGGTGAGTGGTGACTATGTATTTTCGGGTTATACAGAAAATAAGGGCAAGATCAAGACAACATGTTGCAAGACATTGAACAAAGCAAAAAGATTCAGATAAAGAGTAGAGCAAATACATGGAGATTCAGATTGAGCCACATGCTGGTGAGTGGGAGGGGGAGTGGACGCTGCCTACCCACGGATTGGTGGCCGGTGTTGGGCGTCATCGGCTGCTCGACGGAGGGAGCCGCTGCAGGGGGCGATGGGGCAGGGAGGCATCGGGCAGGATCGGCACACCACAGCAGAGGGTTTCTAGGGAGGCGGCACACCGCTGCAGGGGGCGCCGGGCTGGAACCCTCGTAGCAGGAGCGAATCCAGGGAGGCGGGCCGGTGGTTGCTTCCCTCCTGGATTGGGGCCGCCGCGGGATACACGGAGACGAGTGGATCAGACGATATTGCGATGGGCAATTTACCAAATTATTAGTGACGGATCTACCCTTCGAAAAATTAACTGGTCCCACCAAGAAATTGTACCGGTCCCACCGTTAAATGTAATTTTCCGTAATTTTTGTTTTGTAACTCCTTGTAACTCATATTTTTCCACCGTCGGATTAAGGCGAATGGACGGCTTGTAAAATCGCCAATCACTGTAACAGTTGTATAATGATGGAACCTTGGTTCGGCGGGAATTCTTGGCAGATCTCACGGCAAGACATGAATAATCGTATTGTAATTGTAAAATGTTGTGGACCATTCCAATTTTTTCCTTTCTAAATTATGCTACATTGTACAATACCCAACAACTTTGAACACACACCTTTGAAATCAGGGGTCCCGCCACTGTTACAGGAATAATCAGGAGGCCATCCATTTATTTAGCAACCACGCACGCATCCAGACAACATAAGCGACGTCCTGTCAGTTTCGCTTGGCTAACACATATTAGCGCCCAACGCTCATCACCACAGGCATGCCAAGAGGGAGATAAGCTAAGCACAAGTAGCTAGCTAGCAGCTGCTAGGAGGAGGAGAAACATCAATCAACATAGCATAATGGATGACGAAGCCATGAGAGGCAGAGGGGAGGATGCAGAGAAGGGCGAGAGGGAGAGGAAGACCGAGGGGGCTAGGAAGGTGCCCTTCTTCAGCATGTTCAGGTACGCCAGCCGTGCCGACATGGCTCTGATGGCCGTCGGCACCGTGGCGGCCATGGTTAATGGCATGGGCGACCCGCTCATGACCGTCGTCTTCGCCGCGGTCATCGACTGTTTTGGTGCCGGCGACAACGTCCTCCAGCGGGTCAGCAAGGTATCGACGTATACCTTTTTGAGAGTATCTCTAGTTCAGTTCATCATGAAACTCCCCTGAGAACAGATGTCACCGCAGGCAAATCACAGGGTATGCAATAGATTGTTGCCTCATGTGCTAGCAAGTACTCCCTCTGTAAAACTGCAAAAACGTCCTACATTAGTTTACAAAGAGACTAGCAAGGATGAAACGTGCATGTACGGCACATGACATAATCAACTGGTTTCCGACAAAAATAAGATATAATCAACCGGAGATAAGTAGATAAACCCTGATGCTCAATGGGAACATGCCCCCTTCAATTTTATCCTATTATTATTGACCTAGCAGATAGAAGACAATAGCTTTTTTGCAGGTCAACAAGCTCCATGGCACCCCTTATTCTTACCCTCCAACATTGCTTTGAGATCTATGCTAACCAACGAACTTACTACATGAAAGTCTCTCTTTTTCGTTTCTCTCAAATGAAACAACATATGGACTCCAAACTTTGTAGGTCAACCAAACTTTAGAACTTCAATGTGTGAAAAAACTTTCAGATTTTTTGGTCCGACATAAATATACAAAATGAGATTATTATGTTTGAGCAAAAAGTTATTATACTTATTTACTCCCTCCGTCCCAAAATAAGTGACTCAACTTTGTACTAACTTTGTACAGTATGATGCATGAAAAATTCCAAAAGTTTTTCCCACATTATAGTTAGAATATTTTGTTGTCCTGCAAAGTTTGAAGTTCATATGTTGTTTTATTTGGGATATAAAAAAAAAGACAAAAGTGCTTGCATGGGTCATGACGCAGAAAATGGGCGTCTAGATAAGGGGTGCCATGGAGCTCGGCCTAGGCAACAACTTTCCGATAAAGAAAAGAAGACAAAATATGCTTACGTGAGAAAACAAATAATGACACACATTAATCTCAAACCCTCAGTTCTACTTCCTATGATAACCAAAGAACGCCCCAGTAGTTCACATACTAATTTATTTTTGACATTTGCTTTCTCCAGGTTGTTATGTACTACATCTATTTGGGAATTGGGACGGCACTAGCTTCATTTCTCCGTAAGTACACTTCCACTCGTAGACTAATGTTTCTAGAATTGATAGTCAAAACTCAACCCTATTCTGTTCTGAACTGAAAGCTCAACATGGCACGTGATAAACAGTCGAGCACTCAAAAAGAATCAACAAATAAAATATTGACATTCACTATTGTAATCCACACACTGAGAATATAAATTGGCTACAAATGATTGAATACTAGTTGCTATTAATCCAGTAATATTCATGTATTGTACATTGGTGTCAGTGTCTCACAACTTTGATGTTTCCAAGAATCGACAGACCTGTTCATATCCAAGTACCCTAACAATAGCATGACTTACCAGGCAGATCTGGAACCTCATGAAATAATTGATTCTCAACAATAACAAAATAAAAAAATAATGCATGAAATCTACCACAATTGAAATTTAAAACTTACAACTAGCAGTAATTTTCCAATTTTAACTTGAACCAAAATACCGAGCAGTACGAAGGAGTTGCATAATCTCTGCTTTTAGTTCGATTGCATTCACACTCAACAGAATTTCAATGGAGTGGCTGAAAGCCTTAAACATTAACCTGCTTGCTACCTGTGCCAGAGGTGTCATGCTGGACAATGACTGGAGAAAGGCAGTCAATACGCATCCGATCTCTATACCTCGAAGCTGTTCTAAAACAGGATGTTTCATTCTTTGATGTGGAGATGACAACTGGGGAAGCAATTTCTAGAATGTCTGCGGACACTGTAATGGTCCAAGATGCCCTTGGAGAGAAGGTAACAAATGCATTAGACAACATAGATAAAATACCTTAATAGATCTATGTTTTGTAAATGCATCAGTTGATTTCAAGTAAATATGGATTCCTCGTGTTCAGGTAGGCAAGTATGCACAGCTTTTGACAACCTTTGTTGGATGTTTTATCATCGGATTCGTAAGAGGCTGGATGTTAGCTCTTGTTATGCTCGCATGCATACCTCCAAATATTCTGTCTTTTGCAATTATGTCTCGGTTACGTTCTCAAATATCAGCCAGGAGGCAGGCATCATATGCCGATGCGGGCAATGTCGTCGAGCAGACCATTGGAGCTATAAGAACGGTGGGTTCTAAACATTTGAATTATGTATAACTACTTTATCGTCAGTTGCGAGGCCGAGCATCTGCTCAGGCGGCTAGCTTGAGCAGGTGTGCTCATAGGCCCACCCACCCACTTTTCGAGGTGCAACCTCCGCAGGGTGGTGCTCAGATTTCTTCTAATATAAAAAATGAAACCAGGGCAAGTCCCTGGTTGGTCGAGTTTACTAAAAAATATGGTAACATTTCAAAGCAGGTTATCTCCTTCAATGGTGAGAAGAAAGCAATCGCATTGTACAACACTCTCACAAAAAGGGCATATAAGGCTACAGTCTTGGAAGGGATTGCCACTGGTCTAGGAACAGGCGGTATCTTTTCTGTTTTCTTCTGCGGTTACTCTCTAGCCTTTTGGTATGGTGCTAAGTTAATCATCAACGAAGGTTATACTGGAGGGCAAGTCGTCAATATCGTACTTGCAATGTTAACTGGTTCAATGTGAGCTTCCAATTTTCTATCATATAGTGTTGTCAATGATAATATGAGATGTCAGAGTAAAGTAGCAATTAGTCTTGCACAAATAAAACTCCAAACTCTTCTTAACCTAAAAACAAGAATGCTACATTTATTTATTAAAAGCATAAAAAAAATCTAAATCTGGAAAATTTACTAGAAACTATTTCTAAATTACCCCATCACTGCTATGAATATAGTTTACATAGTTGATATTACTATTGGTAGCGAAGTGATGGGCCTAACATTTTTGTCAGTCAAATAACATGCACAACTAGAATCTATTTCAAAATATGAAAATAATGAGGATAACCAATAGTATATGCTAGGATTGAATCTATAGTAAATACTAACACAGGCCTTAATTTGTAACAGGGCTATAGGTACCGCATCGCCCTCAATTTCTGCTATTGCAGAAGGGCAATCTGCAGCATATAGGTTGTTTGAGATAATGAACAAAGAACCAAAGATTGACATCACCGACACTTCTGGAATAGTATTGGACGATATCAGGGGCGATGTTGAACTCAACAATGTGTTCTTTAGATATCCTGCAAGGCCTGAGCAGTTGATACTTAATGGGTTGTCTCTACATGTACCTAGTGGTACTACAATGGCTATAGTTGGAGAGAGTGGAAGTGGTAAATCAACAATAATTAGTCTGGTGGAGAGATTCTACGACCCACAAGCTGGCAATGTGCTGATAGATGGAATCAACATCAAGAGTATGAAACTCCAGTGGATAAGAGGAATGATCAGTCTTGTTAGCCAAGAACCATTGCTTTTTATGACCTCCATCAAAGATAACATAACCTATGGTAAAGAGGATGCTACGCTTGAAGAGATCAAGAGAGCAGCTGAGCTTGCAAATGCAACAAATTTCATCGAAAAGTTGCCTAATGTACTTACATAAAAAAATAGCTAGTTACAAAGTACCTTAATCAAGTTTGCTGTAACTAATGCTTATCTGATTTCCACATGATACAGGCGTATGAGACAATGGTTGGTCAGAATGGTGCTCAACTTTCTGGAGGGCAGAAACAAAGGATTGCCATTGCAAGAGCGATCCTTAAAAATCCAAGAGTCCTTCTGTTGGATGAAGCTACTAGTGCTTTGGATATGGAGTCTGAGCGGGTAGTTCAAGAAGCATTAAATCGGATCATGGTAGGGATAACTACACTCATTGTTGCTCATCGGCTGAGTACAGTCAGAAATGCAGATTGCATAGCAGTGGTTCATCAAGGAAAGGTAGCTGAACGAGGTAAGAGATACTTCCACACCCAATATATGGTTTTCTTCTTCCTGGAACCTAGTCCATTCTTTTCCTTCACAATTTATTTCATGCAGGTGTCCATGATGACCTGATAAAGGATCCTGATGGAGCTTATTCTCATCTTATTCGGCTACAACAGGCCAATACTGAAGAAACACCTGAGATGCCATATGTGGCAGGTTCAAGATTCAAAAGTACAAGTTTATCTTTGGAACAGTCTATCAAGGATTCTCCCAGGAATAGAAGACAACACTCCAGTAAATCCGTTGGACTGTCTAGATCGGATGATTTGTTCAGGCATGTTGCTAGCAGAGAGGAACACCTGGAAATTGGTGATAGTGAGGCTCCAAAGAAAGCACCAATTGGACGCCTTTTTAATCTTAGCAGGCCAGAAGCACCAATTCTCCTGTTAGCTATCATAGCTGCCACTGTGCATGGACTTCTTTTCCCATCATTCAGTATTATGATGTCTGGTGGTATAAGAACATTCTACTATCCAGCACACCAACTTCGAAAAGATTCAACATTTTGGGCATTGATGTGCCTTCTGATGGCAATCATTTCCCTGGTTTCAATCCAATTGGAATTTTACTTATTTGGAGTAGCCGGTGGGAAACTTATAGAACGTGTCCGTGCTTTGTCTTTCCAAAGCATCATTCATCAAGAGGTTGCTTGGTTTGATGATCCTTCGAATTCCAGGTTTCATACTCTCCTTTTTCTCCTAACAAGTTTATGTCTTCTCTAACATCGGGGATATTAAGTTTTGCTTCTAACTTTTACAGTGGCGCACTTGGTGCAAGGTTGTTTATTGATGCTTTGAACATCCGACGCCTTGTAGGAGATAACTTGGCCGTGCTAGTGCAGTGTACAGTAACACTTATTTGTGGCTTTGGCATAGCATTTGCTTCGGACTGGAAGCTTACACTGAGTATCATAGGTGTCATTCCTTTTCTGGGTTTGCAGAATTATATCCAATTGAGGTTTCTGAAAGGGTTCGGTGAAGATGCTAAGGTGAAATCAGATAAAACCACGTTATGAACATAAATGTTTTATTTATTAAAGAAAAGGAAACAATGCTTGATGCTTTTCACATTAGATAAAGGTGTCCACTTTTCCAAACAACATGAAATCTCCTATTACTAGTCACATATTCGAAGCTTAGCATCAACAGAAAGTGGTAGTTAGAAGTATGAGTTATAAAATAATCTCTCCCAACTAATGATTGTTACAGGTGATGTATGAAGATGCAAGTCAAGTTGTGGCTGAAGCAATTGGTAGTATTCGAACTGTAGCATCTTTTGGTGCAGAGAAGAGAGTGATTACCATATACAGCCAAAAATGCCAGGCTTCAATGAAACAGGGAATTAGAAGTGGAATGGTCGGAGGTGTTGGTTTCAGTTTCTCAAATTTAATGTTGTATCTCACATATGCTCTTTGTTTCTATGTTGGTGCACAGTTTGTACATGACGGCAAATCAACCTTTCAAAATGTTTTCAGAGTAAGATATACACGGTTGGTATGTGAGGTCATTTTATTCAGTGACTTGATAAATCGATCTGGTACTGGCAGGTTTACTTTGCCTTGGTTTTCACCGCTTTTGGAATTTCCCAAACAAGTGACATGGCATCAGACTCAACAAAAGGTCGAGAATCTGCGACATCCATACTAGCATTCATAGACAGGAAGCCCAAAATTGACTCGACCAGTGATGAAGGTATAAAGCTAGAAAAAGTTGATGGCACCATAGAGTTCAACCATGTAAGGTTCAAGTACCCATCCCGACCAGATGTCCAAATATTCAGCGACTTCACTTTGGGTATTGCTTCCGGAAAGGTACACCCAACTTGACACTTGTCCTGATGTCTTGTAGAATTAAAAGTTTACTACTCATTCACTGCAAATTGGGGAGAGAAGTCATGTGCCTAGTTTACTGTCTGGCATGAAGATTAGACCATGCAGCAGCACACATCGACGTATTATCCTGCTATGTGTTTCGCAAAAGGGTTGTAGCAACCTTGAACTGCTTTATTTTAACATCAATGACATGAAGAACATCAAGTGCTGCAAAAACTTTGTTAGTGTACTCCATGTGTTAGAATGTCCACCTATGAGTTTCACATAATTCTAGAGAGGTGACACCAATTTCATGTAGCACTGTACAAATGTTCAAGTTTAAACACCATGTTCACAAGAAAAAGTAAAATAAGCAATGAGATGAAGTTAGAAAACAGGAAAGTCAAGAAAGGAGATAAAGTTGCTATGCATTAAGATTTTTCTTTGTCAGTTATTTCGCCCCTTGGAAGGGCTGGCCTGGCACAATGGTAGAATATTGTGTGACCTGGAGGTCCTGGGTTCGAGCCAGCCTCCTTGCAGAAATATTATGCAAGGGTAAGGCTTTCTAGAAATCCCCTTCCCCAGACCCCCAACTTGTGTGGGAGCTTTCAGCACTGGGCACGCCCTTTTTTCAGTTGTTTCTTTGCATTTATATTTCCGTCCATGGTTGTACTGCACGTGTTAAAACTGATTATTATGTGCAGACTACTGCACTTGTCGGAGAGAGTGGAAGTGGCAAGTCCACAGTAATTGCTTTGCTGGAGCGATTCTATGATCCGGACTCTGGCACAATCTCACTAGACGGAACAGAACTCAGAAAGTTAACACTGAGTTGGTTAAGAGACCAAATGGGACTAGTAAGCCAAGAACCAGTACTTTTCAATGACACAATTCGTGCCAACATAGCATATGGAAAGCGAGGAGAAGCAACTAAAGAAGAGATAATCACCGTGGCCAAGGCAGCCAACGCTCATGAGTTCATATCGAGCTTGCCACAGGGATACAACACTAACGTTGGTGAGAGAGGAACACAACTATCTGGTGGGCAAAAGCAACGGGTAGCTATTGCCAGGGCGATCTTGAAGGACCCTAGAATACTTCTGCTCGACGAAGCAACAAGCGCCCTGGATGCTGAATCAGAGCATATTGTTCAAGATACACTGGACCAAGTGATGGTCAGCAGGACCACCATTGTCGTAGCACACTGCCTGTCGACGATCAAAGGAGCAGATATGATCGCAGTTATCAAAGATGGTTCAGTTGCCGAGAAGGGGAAGCATGAATCTCTCATGGGCATCAAGGGTGGAGTCTACGCATCACTGGTCGAACTACACTCGAAGGCGGCATAAGAGGATGTGCGGATATTTATTGTTCCTTTCTTGTTTTCCGAACTACGAGATGAAAAATGCATGTGTCAGTTTGTATTACAATTCGTGCAATGTAAATTGCACATAAATTTCAAGGGCATTCGCCTAAATTCTAGTTTTATTTTAGGCCTATGACATCAGAGGCGAGATTGCCCCAGCATGTGTTTCAGACTTTCAGTTGTTAAGGGGTACCAGAGATCGATGCATCATAGTACAAAAGAAACACATCATTCCAGTCATTCAACATCCATCTACGAAAGAACTGGTGAACATCAACAATCGACAATTCCACTAGCCAAAAATTAACGATGTAGGGTAATGGGAAGAGTATAACGGCGTAACCTGTCGTTCTGGAACAGCGGACGCCAAGCTTAGCCGCGGCGCACCAACTCCGCCGGCGATCCCGTCGTTCCCGCACTCATGGTGCCGCCCCGGGCCGCCGGAGACGGGTTCGCCGCCACCGCCCGTTCCGCAGAAACTGCGAGCGCGTGGCCTTTCGCCTCCCTGATCTACCGTTCGCGTCTGCCAGCCGTCCGGAAAGCAGTTTTTTGACTCGATTCTGAACAGTCTGGAAAATCATAAATCGCAAAAGAGCTCTTCTTTTTAGAGATGTGCTAAAAGACCAGCCGGTCGCGAGCCATCAGATCTGCGTCGTATCGAGCGCTCAAACGTGCCTTCATTATTGCAACACCAATCTTGTTGCAGGACTACATCCGCAACACAGGTCTTGTTGCAGGGCTACTTCTGCAACACAAGTCTTATGCAGAATTATTTCTGTTGCATCTTTTGCAACCGAGGTCTTGTTGTAAAAAAAAATTACAAGAAAAATTTCATTTAAAAATAGACCCATCATGGATCATTGCAACACTACATATGTTTCAGAAACATAGCTCCTGTTGCAAAAGCGCGTTTTACAAATACGATATGTGGGCTCTCACTGGGACACGTGTAAAGCAAAGGAGATGTCGAATATAGAAGCTACGATCCGCTGGGTGTTCGTAAGAGTTACGAATCGCCTAGAATCAACTCAAAATTGTATTTTAGTCATCAAATGTTGGCGATTCTTGCCAACCCCTCAAAAAGCCACGCTACGCGTCCGCTGGCCGAATTTTTTGATTTTATCCGTCGCCTTGACGGCCGTTGGATGTCCGATCTAATAGCCGCCCGATTTATTGCCTGTGTCCTGCATGCCTACTAGTTATTTCCCGCAACAATCGCTCTGTTGCAGAAACAATAGCACTCTTGCCCCCGGCCCCCGACGGATCTACGCCCCGCGCAGTTTCGCAACAAGAACATTTCCTGTAACAATGCTCTTGTTGTAAAATCTGGTCTTCTCTGATTTCCTGAAACAAGATCTTTGTTGTGAAACCTCATCTTATATAATTTTTTGCAACAAGATTCATGTTGCAAAACCTCCTCTTTTTTACTTTTCTGCAACAAGACCCTTAGAAAAAAATGCAACAACATCTTCTGCCGCGTCTAATTTCCTGCAACAACATTTTTCACGCGTCTAATTTTCTGCAACATCTTTCACGCGTCTAATTTTCTACAACAAGATCCTTGTTGCAAAAAATACAACAACATCTTTCATTGCGTCTAATTTTCTGCAACAAGACCCTTATTGCAAAAATTAAAACAACATCTTCCCCACATCTAATTTTCTGCAACAAGACCCATGTTGCAAAAATTGCAAAAACTACATATATGTTTCTCCGAAACTATAAATTGGATAACTACATGAGCTACAGAAGCTTTGGACTAAAAAAACAGGAAACACATCAATCCTGCATCACTAGTTTCCTACGGCACATCAAGTCTGTACCACTAATTCCGTACAACATATCAAAATCCTGCATCACTAACTTTCAGGTGAAAATGCTACAGAAGTTTTGAGCTACAAACATTCAGATAAGCAGCACACCAAGGGAATAGCATGAGCTCCAGCAGCGCATCTGAAAGTCAAATAAAAAATTATGCAACACTAGATCTGCGACATCCAAATGCCTACTGCACATCTACACATCTACACCACCTATAACATCTACTTCATCCGCCTTGGTGGCAACGGCGAGAGCGTCTCCCTACGACGGAGCACCGCTGCGATGAGCCGTGTAGCCGCCGGGGAGCTGCCGCGTAGCAGGGGATAACCATCATCAGGCCGGCCAGAAAAAATGAAGGGGGGAGAGGAGGAAGCAGCGCGGCAACACCTGCTTGTGTCGCCGTCGGCCACGGCCGATCCCGAAGCCGTCGTCGTCGCCACCGCGCTGGATGCGCCGCGGTCGCCCCACACCATCCGCCGCCGCCGCCCTTGCTCCCTCCCAAATCCCATAGCCGTGTCCCTCTGTCCTAGCCACCCACACGAGTCAACTGAGCTGCGGGTGTTATCCAGTTGCACAAATGAGTCCTAAAACAACGGGTAAGTTTCGGAAAAACGTCCGCGCGTGAGGCGGAAGCGGGAACGATCTCGTACGTCAGATCGACAGACGATCCAACGGACGCGAAGCCGGCGGACGCGTGAGCGTTATCAGTCGGTTGAAGGTAAACTTTTCCCAATTACTTTTTGTGAGAAAAAACTAAAGGTAGTTACTTTTTTTGAGTATATATATATATATATATATATATATATATATATATATATATATATATAATCAGTTGGTCCAGCCCATTTTGCCTTGCGAACAACCCACGATGTCTAACCAGTCACCGGGAACTTCCTAGGGTTTCACTTTATAAGCCACCAAATGCCCTCCCTAACCCAGCCTCTCTCACCGCCGCCTGCTTCCCGCCGTTGCCGCCGCCGTGGCAGACTCCCAACATAGTCAATTGCTAATCCCACTCTTTGTAAGGGTCAGTTCTGTTGGACGGCTTAAAAAATAAACCGTCTCTCCTCAGCTTAAAAAATAAGCCATTTCTAAAATTTGTTGAGACTTTTAAATTAATTATTTCATAACTACTACTTTAGAAGCCCCAATGAATAATAGAGGCGGCTTATGGAAAAAGCTGAGGAGAAGGCGACTTATTTTTTAAGCTGCCAAAAGAAGTCGCGTTGTTTTGCCGGTGCACCATCTTCGACTTGTAAGTTGTAACTCCTTCAAAAGGAATATAAGGAATCAGATCTATGAGTATAATGCAGGAAAATTAAAATTAGACCTGTCCGCCCGGTTGCAAGAAGGCGATGAGCAAGGAGGAACAAGGATGCCAAAGCGGCGGCGGCACGGTGAGCTTGCCTGCTGCCGTGAGCGACTTTACCTTGTATTCGATGACTGGTGCCATGGATATACCATCCGCGAGGTAAACTTGTTGCCCGGCAAGAACCATCAGACTGCGGTCACAGGCCATGCCTCTGTGCGTCGTTTTCGAAAACCTTTCTCCCGCACGGTGGCGCGGCGTCGGTCTCCCAAGCTCTCGTTGCCCGGCGAGAACCATCGGCAGACTACTGTCATAGGCCATGCCGCCGTGCGTCGTTTTCCAAAACCATCCTTCCGCATGGTGGCGCGGCGTTGGTGTCCCAAGTTCTTCATGTCAGCCTTTGGCACCAGGATCTTGGCGATGCAACCCAGAGATCCCGAGGGTGACTTGTCCGAGAGGTACTTCCCCACGCTGGACGTCCCACTGGTGGAAAAAAGGCCTTTGGTCGCGGTTCGCAACTGCCATTAGTCGCGGTTGCGCAACCGCGATCGACCGGGCGCGACTAAAGGCCCCGCCCCTTTAGTCGCGGTTGCTTAAGAACCGCGACTAAAGGCCCGTCCACGTGGGCGCCAGGTGGCCGTCGGGGCGGAGGACCT
>NC_041384.1:490446316-490455953 GCF_002162155.2 Triticum dicoccoides | reverse complement strand
CTGGCCAACCGCGACTAAAGCCCGCGAGCGCCCTGGGCCCAGGCATTTGGTCGCGGTTCATCTGCCGAACCGCGACTGAAGACTTCATTAGTCGCGGTTCCTACAGTTTCGCGACTAATGAGGCTGGACGGAAGCCTCTTTTTCTACTAGTGTCCGCTCGCGGGCCGCCGCCATTAGCCCTGCTCCAGAATGGCTTATGGGCACCATCCACTACCTCCCGGTCGGCAACAAGCTATTCACTCTGAGCGGCGAAGCCTTGGAGATGCTCTGCTTGGATGAGTGCGCCCCCCCGGTGGGAGATCGATTTTCCAGCATGGAGTGGTCGTGGAAAGAGCTCTCGAAACAGCCATTCAATGTTCTGGACGTCACCTCCTACTCTTTGCACCCTGAAGAACAGACCTTCCAAGTCAGCACCAAGAAGGATGTCATTGAGGCCACCTTCGCTTTTGACACGGATAAGCTTTCATGGAAACTACTTGGCAGTTTTTTTTTGCCATAAACTACTTGGCAGTTGGAGGCTGCCCTTCGTCTATGTTGCACGGATATTTAGATACGTATCAGATACGCGATATGGTGATACGTCCGATACGTCAATTTTTTAAAAACATGAATATGGGGATACGTTTATATATAGATGTTATATATATTAATTATTACAAATATGAAAAAAAAATTAAGAAACTTTTAAGTCAAAGCATGCCTCAATACAATTACCCCTTTCTTTTTTTGCACTTAGTCCACTTTCATTAATTGGCAGTGAGATTTTCCTAGGTTTGCTGTTCCAATCAATGCATCCACACTCTCTTGCTCACTTTTCAATTACGGAAATGTTAACGCCCACACGTGTGGGCGTTGACCATCTCGACCATACGCATCCATCACCGTCCAGTATTATATGCACGAATCTTGACACAATCTGGCTGATTTTTCTGTGCCACGTAGGACAAGGCGTGTGTGTGGTGTGTGACATAGTTCGCCCACACATCCATTTTACCACACGGAGGGGCCGGTGTGTGGGCGTTTAGCAGTTCACCCACACACCAGTTTTCAATCATGCACAAGGGCTGGTGTGTGGGCATTTGCCATCTCGCCCACACGCCCGTCTCCTCTCCCACACGTAAGCTGCTAGTTGCCATGTGTTTTTGCAGCGCACATGGCAACTGCTTCTAGTGTGCTTTATAAGCAGGTGACAACTCTCTTTTTTTTACCCGAGTTGCCATGTGTTTTTGCAGGGTACACGGCAACTGCCTAGTGTGCACGTAAGCAGATAGCAACTGTCTTTTACCGAGTTGCCATGTGTTTTTGCATGGTACATGGCAACTGCCCCAACGTGCACGTACATGGCAACTGCCCTAACGTGCACGTAAGCAGATGACAACTCTTTCTTTTTACATGGTAACTGCCCTAGCATGCTTGTAAGCACATGGCAACTCTCTCAACCGCCTAGTGTTAGTATGTGGCAACTCCTAAAGTTATGAAATCATGGCAACTACATTAGATCAGACCATACATGGCAACTGCAGTTGAGCAACCATGGCAACTGCAGTTGTCCGACATGGCAACCGTAGTTCAGCGACATGGCAACTGCAGATAAACGAACATGGACGAGGGTCTGGACCATGGCAACTGCGGGCGCGCGATGGGCGTCACGCGTCGTGTGCGGGACCAGAAGGGTACGAGGCCTGACATACGGGCGTGTGGACGTTATCAACTTCGCTGTGACGCCCCAAGACCGGAGCTTCAGATGCCTTACAGGGTTTCCGGGTTTCCTTGTGTGTTTTGTTTGGTTCATTGCATTCATCTTTGCATCATGTGCATTGCATCATGTCATTTCTTTTCTTAACTTAACTAAATAAATTGCATGGATCTTCGGTCCATTTAAATCGAGGGATATTCACTATGGTGATTACTCTTTAAAACATATTGTCCCAATATTTTAGGGAGCTATATAAATTATATTCCAATAATTTGGAATCACCCATAACATACTTGCAAATAATCACATGCCTTTGTCACTTGCATCATCTCCTTCTCCTTTCCTTCTCGATCCTTTCTTTTGCAAGGGCCACTTTCCCCTTCTCTATTAATGTTCATAATTTTCCTATAATTTCTCGACCTTGCCTTCAACCTCTCTGTCAGATATCAGATCTTTTGGAGTTGTTTTGGTTAGGTTCAAAAATGCCTCAAGTTTGAATCATATTTAAACTTGTTTTATTTTTCTACCTCTAAAAATGTCCAAGGAAATTTTATCAAATAGAGTTTAGTTCCAGAAGATTGAGGATATTTTTATATCTAAAAAACTCCTCTTCTAGCCCCCCTGGCCTTTTTCTTTTATTGAACTGTTTATTTAAATAAACAGAGAGTTTAGTCTAGGGGAGAGAGAGAGTGTGTGTGTGCAGGGCCTCAGCCCAGCCGTCGCCCTCTCCTCCGGGCCGGCCAGCCAGTCTGGCCTCTTGGACCTCCCAGGCCCAGCCTCCAGTGGCCCAAGGCCTGGTCGCGCCCGCCTGTAACCCTAGCGAGCCGACCTCCCTCCACCTTTTCCCCTCAGCGCCGCAACCCCTCTCTCCTACCGATCTCTTCTCCATTCGTCCTCCTCCTGCACCACACCTTCAGACAGAGGGAGAGAAAGGGCAGCTCTCCTGCCTCCGCCATCCGCTCTCCGATATGTCGCCGCCCTGTGCACGCGACCACGCCGGCCTCCCCGTCCTCAGCTCCTCCTCCACCTCCTGCGGTTGACCTCGGGTCGCTGCTGCTCTATTGCCGGCGAGCTTGCCTCCGCCTCTACTCCTGCTGCTGCTTCCCTTGCTCCGACGCCTTGCCTCGCCTCCTGCCTCCAGCATGCCCGCTGGAGGTGTGTGTGCCCGCGCCCAGCGCCAAGACCTCCCCTTCCTCGACATGTCTAGGACGAGGAGGACGAACCGCATCACCTTCTGCCCGTGCTTCGCCTTCCGTTCGCTGCCCCACTGCCTTTTTTTTGTCGTTGCCGAGGTCACCGAATCCAGGGACGCAAGGCCGCCTTCGGGGATCCTTTTCGCCAAGAACCACGCCGGTGAAGACCAAGACAGAGGCCTTCTCGAGCAGGAACGTTTTTGGGATCGTCAAGGCCACCTCAAGTATGACTATGTTTTGCCGCCTCGACCGAGACCAACAAGTAACACAACGACGTGTCATGTTCATCTACCGTCGTCTTTGGAACCGCTAAGAACGGCAAGTACCTCAGCTAGTACCGTGATGCCCGATGCATAGAACAACGACCGTTGCCGAAGACCCGTGTAACGGTATCGTCAAGTTCGACTACCGCCGCGTGAACAACTACTTCCACTACCGCCGTTGCGAGAACGTCTACTTCCCTCTACGAACTTGATCCGTTCCGATATCGCACGCTTAGAAGGTATAACCCCGAGATGACTGCCCGTGAACGAATGCATGTGTGATGTAAGAGATGCCCATGTTTGCTCCGTGCTCGAATTGTCGGTGCATGTTGCCCCTCTTTTGCCTTGTCACCATCATCGACCCGTGGGAACCCGGTAACCGGGATCACCCCACCATCTCTTGCACGCTCCCGTCACTTTTCTTTTTGCACCGGTATCCCCGTGGGCTACCTGATAACCGATATGTTGCCGTGGCACCGTTTTCGTTACCATTGCCGTGGCACCCCTTTCCTTTCCACCACGGTGACAAATGCTTCATAATGCTCTTGTCAACTTTTAATAAAAAATTGCATAAACTTGTTCATGTCATCCGCATCATGATAACAACAATTAAAATGTTTAATTTGTTGTTTGCATTAATTTGCTAAATGCATATGGGGATTTGCCGGTTTTGTTGTTTATTATATCCGGCCCCATTTAAATTGTTTAGATGGTATAGTTTGTTATGCTACACCCCTTGCCATGCTTAACAACATTTAATTTGGTTGGGTACATAAGCAGGAGTGAACTAAATAATTGATGTGGTGTTTCGTCAATATGCAACTTGTTGCATATTGAGCTCCACTTAATTTGTAGGGTTGCTTGTGCTCTTTGCCATGCCATGCCTCTTTAATCCGGACATGCATCATACTTGGTTGTGCATCATGCCATGTTTATGTGTTGGTTGTTTACTATGTTATGTGCTTCTTTCCGGTGTTTGCTTCTTCGGGTTGGTTCCGGTAACGTCGCGTTTGTGAGGACCCGTTTGTCTATGTCCATTTGTCTTCTTCATGGACTCGTTCTTCTTCCTTGCGGGATTTCAGGCAAGATGACCATACCCTCGAAATCACTTCTATCTTTGCTTGCTAGTTGCTCGCTCTTTTGCTGCCTATGCTGCGATACCGACCACTTGCTTATCATGCCTCCCATATTGTTAAACCAAGCCTCTAACCCACCTTGTCCTAGCAAACCGTTGTTTGGCTATGTTACCGCTTTGCTCAGCCCCTCTTATAGCGTTGTTAGTTGCAGGTGAAGATTGAAGTTTGTTCCTTGTTGGAACATGGAGATGTTGTTCCTTGTTGGAACATGTTTACTTGTTGGGATATCACAATATACCTTATTTAATTAATGCATCTATACACTTGGTAAAGGGTGGAAGGCTCGGCCTTATGGCTGGTGTTTTGTTCCACTCTTGCCGCCCTAGTTTCCGTCATATCGGTGTTATGTTCCCGGATTTTGCGTTCCTTACGCAGTTGGGTTATAATGGGAACCCCTTGACAGTTCGCTTTGAATAAAACTCCTCCAGCAAGGCCCAACCTTGGTTTTACCATTCGCCACCTAGCCTCTTTTTCCCTTGGGTTAGGCCAGTCCAAGGGTCATCTTTATTTTAACCCCCCGGGCCAGTGCTTGTCTAAGTGTTGGTCCGAACTGAGTAGACTGCGGGGCCACCTCGGGGAAACTTGAGGGCTGGTTTTACTCGTAGGATGTCTCATCCGGTGTTGCCCTGAGAACGAGATATGTGCAGCTCCCATCAGGATGTCGGCGCATCGGGCGGCTTTGCTGGACTTGTTTTACCATTGTCGAGGATGTCTTGTAGAACCGGGATACCGAGTCTGATCGGAATGTCTCGGGAGGAGGTCTATTCCTTCGTTGACCGTGAGAGCTTGTCATGGGCTAAGTTGGGACACCCCTGCAGGGATTTGAACTTTCGAAAGCCGTGCCCACGGTTATGGGCAGATGGGAATTTGTTAATGTCCGGTTGTAGAAAACCTGAAGTTGACCTTAATTAAAATGCATCAACCGCGTGTGTAACCGTGATGGTCTCTTTCCGGCGGAGTCCGGGAAGTGAACACGGTGTTAGAGTTATGCTTGGCGTAGGTTGTTTTAGGATCACTTCTTGATCATATTTTATGGACCGTGATTTGCCTTCTCTTCTCGCTCTCATTTGCGTATGTTAGCCACCATATATGCTAGTCGCTTGCTGCAGCTCCATCTCATACCTTTTACCCTACCTATAAGCTTAAATAGTCTTGATCGCGAGGGTGCGAGATTGCTGAGTCCCCGTGACTCACAGATACTTCCAAAACCAGTTTGCAGGTGCCAATGAGACCGTGCAGATGACGCAACCAAGCTCAGGAGGAGCTCGATGAAGATCTTGTCCTTTGTGTTGTTTTCGTTCTAGTTGTTCAGTAGTGGAGCCCAGTTGGGGTCGATCGGGGACCTTTGTCGCATTTGGGGTTCTTCTTTTATTTTGGTTCCGTAGTCGGACCTTGATTGTATTTGGATGATGTAATGCTTTATTCATGTATTGTGTGAAGTGGCGATTGTAAGCCAACTATGTATCTCTTTCCCTTATGTATTACATGGGTTGTGTGAAGATTACCTAGCTTGCGACATTACTTTCAATGCGGTTATGCCTCTAAGTCGTGCTTCGACACGTGGGAGATATAGCCGCACCGAGGGTGTTACATTCGCCCACACGCACGCGTGTGAGAGGGTTCAGGAGGGAAAAAAAGATGTGTGTGGGCATTAGTTGTTTTGCCCACGCGTAGGTATGTGGGCTGGTTGCTGTCCATGCCACACGAGGCGTGTGGCACAACTAACTGATACACCATACGTGTGGCAGTTATCGGGACCCCTTCAATTAAACAAAAACATTGACACACATGTTTTCACATGAACTCACGCCCATGTTGGGAATCTTCAAAAGGTGTGCCTTTATTATTGAGGGGATTTCACGTCAAAGAGGGGTTTCAGGTATCCAAAACGTATCGCAGAAGTATCCTAGAAGTATCAAACATTATTATTTTTAAATCCAAATATTGAGGGATACTTACGAGATACGTATCGAGCAGTATGGGGCGGTATCCAACTGGATACGCGCACTTTCTGAAGTATCCACGCAACGTAGCCCTTTGTCGGCCGCGGCCACTTTGACTTGCGCCTCAATGGCTTTGTCGGGCTTTCCAAAGAGCCGGACACCCTTGGAAAAATTTACTGCTGCTACATGCCCATCTCGCTCAACTCTGGTGAAGGGCAGTGCCCTGCCCCTATGGTGAAGTTCTGCAAGGAGAACCTATTGAGTGAGCAGCCAACTGATATGCATGTAGGGCTACCCTTTTCTACATGGGAAGCCACAGCAAGTTCTGCATCGTACAATGTGTCTCCATTGAGAATGACGGCTCTGTTCTGCACCACAAAGATGAGGACGACATTGCTGATGATGTGCGCCTAGCCGGTCGTCGCTACATGTATCGTTTGACAACATTCTCTCTCAGACATGATGAGCGTGGAGAACCGATGACTGGCAAGATCCGTGAGGTGCAGTACTACAAAGTGCCTAAAGCAACCACTAAGTCGTTCCTAGTTGAAGATCTTGTGGCATTTTGGATGTGAAATTATGTCATGATAATCAGTTCCAATATTATTTTTTTCACTTTGTATATGACTGTTGCCTTGTACTCCCTCTGTATCAAAATATAAGACCTTTTTTTATGCAAAGGGAGTATCAAAAAACGTCTTATATTTTGATACAAAGGGAGTATGTTTTAATAATTTTCACACTCCTGTGATTCAGTGAATGTATTGACTTTTGTTTTCATCCGTGGGTTTGCGACAAGAAATTATTCCATGTATGCCATGACATTCTTTTTTCTGGTGAGGAGCTTCATCGATTTAAGTCAACACAACAAGCTCAATATGTTGCAAACACTTAAGTGTTGGGGGGTGTTGCTTGATTCAGCATTGTCAATTATGCACCACTTTTAATCTGTTTTTGTTGTGTGGTGATTTTTGTACATCTTGTCTGATCTACCATTGTATGCATGTCATTCGCTTGTGGTGTTCTCTGAATGCACGCAGGTGGTTTGCCACGAAAGCTGTCAGATGAGATATATCTTAATGTCAGATGATAACTTCCGCTCATCACATGACATAGCGATCAGTTTATTCAACCAGTATAAGGATGTTAATGACAGAGGAAGTGGAGAAAACTTATAGCATTGGTTCCTTTTGGAAGTTTCACTGATACTTCTTCACATAAGGTTTGTATATGCATCAATTAGTAATTACTTTATCTGTCAATATTATCAGGAATTTGCCGTGGCCGTCAACGCAGAGCGCTATATATGATTCTAGTCTTTAGATTGAAGGTAGTACCAGTTTCAAGTTCAAAGTCCACTCCTTTGTTCCCTGCAAAAAAAGTCCACTCCTTTATGGCAAGTATACCGTAATAATTATGATCAAAATAGTTCCATATTGTATTTATTTGGTTTTGTAGACGTTGATATTCTTGATATAAAGTTGGTTTGTCTTAAGACGAAGTCTACTCTTTTGTGGCCAACAATTTCGATTAACAGTGTTCTTCTTCTTTTATCTTGTAATTAGAATCTTAGAATCAGACTGAAACAAGTCGCCAGAACCGAGGAACTATCACTAGTTGCTAGCCGCATGGAGTTGTTTTCAACACATTAGATGTTTTGTAGCAGCAGCATCAATATGTACAACGTAAGTAAAAAGATGATATGCTCATTAGAGCTGCTTTATTGATTTACTGTGCATATAGTTTATTTTTATCATCCGAGGTTTACACGGAACAAAGATCTAATTAAACCAGTATAAGGATGTTATCGGAGGAGGTGGAGGAAACTTAAAACATTGGCTCTTTTTGGATGTTTTACTGATACTTCCTCACATAAGTTCTGTATTGCGCTAGTTAGTAATTACTGTATCTGTCAATATTCCGGGGCAATGAAAGCAGAGCACTAGGACTTACATATTAACTTCTTTATATAAAGATTCTAGTCTTTAGATTGAAGGTAGTACCAGTTTGAAGAATACTTTCATATTGTATGTATTTTGTAGATGTTATTCTTGATATAAAGTTGGTATGGCTTAAGACAAACTCCACTCTTTTGTGGCCAACAATTTCAATCAGCAGTGTTGTTCTTCTTTTATCTTGGAATTAGAATCTCAGAATCAGAATTTGAAACAAGTCGCCAGAACCGAGGAACCATAACTAGTTGCTAGCTGCATGTAGTTGTTTTCAACACATTAGAGGTTTTGTAGCATCATCATCAATATGTACACTGTAAGTAAAAAAGATGATATGCTCATTAGAGCTGCTTTGTTGATTTACTGTGCATGTAGTTTATTTTTGTCGTCCGAGGTTTACACGCAACAAAGATCTAATTATAACATACGCCGGCAATCCACTACACAATTCTAGCATAACATGACATCAGATCAAGCTCTCGTGTCTGAATGCTCTGCTTGCCTCTGGGAGGTTATGAGGGAGGGTTTCCCACCTTGACTTCATGCAAGCTTGTTGTGATCTCTCCAGATGATGTGAGGCTAGTTCCATCGACCAAAGTACCCAACATATCCTTCATTCCCATGATACCTCTACTGGAGTCTGGTGTCTTGAGCATCTGCAGATAAGAGGTTCACTTGCTCTAGCATATGGTCCTTGAAAACTAGCCTCCATTTTCCATTCTCGAGAATAGACCCCAAATTTGCTTAAGAGAGAGCCTGGTAATTACTCCTATAAAGGATGATGGAGCACCGCCTCTTGAGGTTATCGATGCTCGTGAATTCCCTCTGCCTTGTTCGTTTAGCACGCGCCTCACGCCGATGCCTCCCTGGCATGCACCCTGGGCGCTCTGCACCCTGCCGATTTCCTCGGGGTCCATTATGTTGGGGAACGTAGTAATTTCAAAAGATTTCCTACGCACACACAGGATCATGGTGATGCATAGCAACGAGAGGGGAGAGTGTTGTCCACATACCCTCGTAGACCAAAAGCGGAAGCGTTTGCGCAACGCGGTTGATGTAGTCGTACGTCTTCACGATCCGACCGATCAAGTACCGAACGTACGACACCTCCGAGTTCAGCACACGTTCAGCTCGATGACGTCCCTCGAACTCCGATCCAGCCGAGCTTTGAGGGAGAGTTCCGTCAGCACGACGGCGTGGTGACGATGATGATATTCTACCGATGTAGGGCTTCACCTAAGCACCGCTACGATATTATCAAGGTGGACTATGGTGGAGGGGGGCACCGCACACGGCTAAGAGATCCAAGACATCAATTGTTGTGTCTAGAGGTGTCCCTGCCCCCATATATAAAGGAGCAAGGGGGAGAGGTGGTCGGCCAGGAAGAGGCGCGCCAGGTAGGAGTCCTACTCCCACCGGGAGTAGGACTCCCTCCTTTCCTAGTTGGAGTAGGA